>NW_019154101.1:43850089-44111916 GCF_002288905.1 Enhydra lutris kenyoni
TGCATTCCCACCAACAGTGGGAATGCAAGTTGGTGCAGCCACTTTGGAGAACAGTGTGGAGATTCCTTAAGAAATTAAAAATAGAGCTTCCCTATGACCCTGCAATTGCACTACTGGGTATTTACCCCAAAGATACAGATGTAGTGAAAAGAAGGGCCATCTGTACCCCAATGTTTATAGCAGCAATGGCCACGGTCGCCAAACTGTGGAAAGAACCAAGATGCCCTTCAATGGACGAATGGATAAGGAAGATGTGGTCCATATACACTATGGAGTATTATGCCTCCATCAGAAAGGATGAATACCCAACTTTTGTAGCAACATGGACGGGACTGGAAGAGATTATGCTGAGTGAAATAAGTCAAGCAGAGAGAGTCAATTATCATATGGTTTCACTTATTTGTGGAGCCTAACAAATAGCATGGAGGACAAGGGGAGTTAGAGAGGAGAAGGGAGTTGGGGGAAATTGGAATGGGAGGTGAACCATGAGAAACTATGGACTCTGAAAAACAATCTGAGGGGTTTGAAGCGGCGGGGGGTGGGAGGTTGGGGGAACCAGGTGGTGGGTATTGGAGAGGGCACGGATTTCATGGAGCACTGGGTGTGGTGCAAAAACAAGGAACACTGTTATGCTGAAAACAAAATAAAATTAAAAAACAAACAAACAAAAAACCCAATGTGGATTTAACCCTACCATTGTCTTCCATTTGAAAGCAGCATAGTTCACATTAGTGAAAAGTTAGATCTCTTTAGAATACTATTCTCATCTATCTTGTAACAGCGATTGATTAATAAAGGTTAAAGACAAAACAAAACTTTGGGCAGGTCTTTGCTCGTAGACTGACATCTGGCATGAATAGTCCTTAGCAGACAAGCATGAATGAGCTGGGTAGAGGGAACGAAATGTTCAGGATAGTAATATGCAAGGCATTGGAATTTGCAGCAGAAAAACTGTTGCACAGCCTAGCAGGAAACAGGAAACCATGACTTTTAGAGAAACAGCATCAAAGTCTCAAAGTCTCATATTTTAAATATTTTTTAAAGCTCCTTTTTTCTAAACTTGTAATGCAACCTGCTATACACACAACTGAACAAATGAGATTGTCTTGGGGAAAATGAAAGGAAAGGAGCATAGCAATTTGAGGTAGGTGTGGAAGAGACGTTGATAAACAGCAGTACGAATCGAAAAGTGAACAAAATCAAAATTTCAGCAAAGATGGTAATGCATAGCCAGAAAGGCTCAGGTTAGTTTAAGTGCCTCTGTGGCACAGAAGTCTTACTGGCAATTGTGGGTCAGATACAAGACCCTCAAGGGAGACTGGGTTTTGCCCACTGCCCGTCTTGCCCTTCCCTATCTCAAAGCGATTCAGAGAGTACAGGAAGATGACTGCTTACATAAAAAAAATAAAAATTCGAATGATAACTATATTTTTCCATAAAGTTATAAGTACCTGATGCCAAAATAATTTATCTAAGATCCCTATGAAGAACTTTATTAGCACAGATCTGACAAGTAAGACAAGCCCTATTATGAAGCTAATGAGTAGACAATCTCTAAGACCCCTCCAGAATATTTCTCTCCTCCTTGGCCACTGTGATTAAAATGAGAGGCATCCAGAGACTGGGCTTGGAGGGAGGTATATGGCACATATTATCTCCATATACCATACCTGAGTTAATGTTCCTTATATGTTGCTTTTTATTAAATTTCTTTTCTTTTAATCTGTATTGTAGGACTCTTTTTTTTCTCATAAGACAGGAGATTATATATCAGGTCATTTGTTGAAGTAACCTGTCACACACTGTACATAGATGGCTTAGGTATTGAGGTCATCTTAGGCCGAGGTCCTAGGTAAAATGTAAAGTCCCTAAACTTCCCTCTCCATCATGTTTCACTACTGATATGTATGGTCTAGGAGGGCAAGAAACAGGTCTATACTGCATCCCAGCTATAATACCCAAAATTCTCAGGGTAGTATCTGTCGCATAATAAACACTTGTTTAATATCTATATAAAATGAGAGTAAGAATTCGTGTAAGAATCGTTTTGAGCTCTCCCACATGTAATTGTAGTTATGGATTCACTCTGAGGATAGGTTTCCTTGTGAGATTATTTTTCTCCCATAATGATGGAGTTGCTCTGATATATGCAATAGACAGTCTTCATTACAGACTTCCTAATAGAGAGTGAGGTTTGGGTGCTAGAGACCCTGAAGGTCGGAAACCTGAACAAGGCTCACTAGCCCTGCTGGGATGGAAAACAAGTGACTTTGGCAGCCACATGATGAAGCATATGATGATGTAATTCAAGGTGAGTAGCAAATAATAAAATGCAGCAAGTACCACTTATAGAATGACAGTATGGCAGTTCTTATCCATTTCTTTGATACTCATTCTCCTGTTTCATAATCTAAGTTTAAGTTGCAAAAGAAAGTACACATTAAGACTGAAACTGTCAGTGTCTTCACCCCTAGTCGTGGAGAAAACTTTCACTAATTAATGCATACACTAAGATTAAGGGTGTTAATAGTGAGGGGCTGATCTTGTTAGTTTTATCTTAAATTACTTAAAAATCATACTGATTAATTTTATTTCGGTTTTTAAAAATGTTTTCCCCCTAGGTCTGAATGTGCATTTACATAATTTTACAAGCATAAATTATTAAATCATGGCTGGTTTGTGAAAGTCCTGCACATATCAATGTATGGCTGTTTGTCCTTCCATAGAAGAGAGGATCTATGTGAGTCTTTTCACCTTTTCTTGTCCCGTGTAGAATGGGATTGTAAAGCACCACGGCATCAAATAAGGCCATAATAGAAAGGCATTTTGACATTTTTTAAATGTGTTTTGACAGATCAGGTAGTGCTTTTGAAGTGAACTTGAGAAACATGAATTTTTAATGGGTAACTGCAAGCCGCATGGTCTGACTACGGAAGATAAACGTATTTGTAGGAAAACCATGAGGCAGATAGAAGAATGGCAAAAAATAAAATGTGAAGATATTTATAATCAGATCAAAACACTAGGTTGCTGTCATGTCACTCTAGCTAGTGACACTCTAAATAAAAATATATGGGAAATGCAAATAAAAATATATAGGAAATGAAGAACTGCCTGAATAATCCTATAAGTAATTGAATATGGCCCTCAAATTAATAGCAGCTATATTATATAACCTCCATTGATCAAGTGGACAAAATGTTGCTAATAACTCACCTGCCTTAGTCTTTGATACTGTAGAGACATAAGATGTATACATGTAAAGCTATGTGAACAAATAAATAAATTGGTAAAATCTTAAAATTATAATTGATGTGAATAGGCTGTCTGATGTTTCGAAGAGCAACCAAACAATTGTCCCCTTATTTCTCTGGCTATCATTCTCCTGCACCTGCTGATATGTCTTGGAGGGCGGTGGCTCAGAGGATGATGCACAAACTCTCTTTTTGAATTACTCTGTCTTTTCTGTTTCCAGACTCAGCCACTGCAGTAATCCATCTTCCTTAGTAGATTCCCAACTATTTTCTATTATCAGTCAAGGCTTGTTTTTCCCAGTGAGAACAGAGAAGTGTGTCTGAGATCGTAGTCTAACAGAACTATCTGAGACTTTAGGGAAAATAGCTGTTTTCAAAAATACCAAAAAGGAAAGGAAACAAAGAAAAATGCAATCTTCTATTTTTAACTCTCGCAACCTACCTACAGTTTTTTTTTTTAATGATGTTTTCTCAATCAGATGGATTCTCTTTGAAAGCAAAAATATTGTTTTCATGCAATTTTATATTCTTTTTTTAAAAAATAAAGACTTATTTATTGGACAGAGAGGGAGAGAGAATATGAGAGTGCCAGTGAGGCAGAGGGAGAGGGAGAGAGAGAATCTTAGCAGACTCTGTGCCAAGCACAGAGACCCATGTGGTGCTCTATTGCATGACACTGAGATCACGACCTGAGCCAAAACCAAATATGGGGAGCTTAACTGACTACGCCACTGTGGCACCCCTCAATTTTACATTCTTATTGTCTGTCCAAGGGTGTGCCACAGAGTAGGGGCTCCATAAATGTTAAATGAATGGATTGGTGGATAGATGGATAGATGGACGGATGGATGGATGGATGGATGGATGGATGGGTGGATGGATGGATGGATGGATGGAAGGAAGATTGGATGGACAGATGGTTGGGAGAACAAATAGATGAATGGATAGGTAGATTGATGTATGGAGAAGTGTCTTCAAAGGTATCAAATGAATCTGAGTTTCCACAAAGTAATGTGAAGCTGGTACAAATGTTTCATTTAGCCTCATCCTCAACTAAACAATTACATTCTCTTTTTCCTTTTCTTGTTATGATATTAACAGACACAACCTACCAAAACTACAGTAAAAAACATGTAGTCCCTCTTTCAGTTATCCATCCAAATATTTCATTATTTCTTCCAGATCTTTGACTTGGCGAGGCTCAGCCGGGTAGTTCATATTTGAGATTGCTCCTGAGGTTGCATCAGACATGGTGTCTGGGGCCTGAGTCCTCTGAGGGCTTGGCTCAATCAGAATATCCAGGATGACTTACTCATATGAGGTTTTTGGTAGAATAGAGGTATCTTTGAGAGGCAGATCCAATGATGTGTTAGGGAATAACAGAATCCAGGTTGAGATGGGCTAGTGGGATTGGGGAAGGGAGGAAGTGAAGACCCATCGTAAACATCTTTTTGGTCATTGCTATCTTCTTTCTTCTGCCTAGGATTCTGTATGTTAACACAAACATACAGAAATATGCCATCCAGTTTCTCTTCTTTTATGCCAAAGGCACCAAAATCTTTATTATTTTATACTTAGCACTGTATCTTGGAAATTTTCCATATCAGTTTATATAGAGTTCCTGTTCTTTATATAGCCACATGGTGCAGCATTCCATTGTATAACTGTCCAGTACTTTATTTAACTATTTGAGTTATGCTGTACCTTCTTATTATACATGATGCTGTGATTATATATAATTGGAATTACTATGTTAAAAGGCATTGTTCTCTTTAAGGTGTGTACTAATTTGCATTTCTAACAGCAATGTAGAAGGGTAACTGTTTTCTCAGAATTCAGTCACATGTGTTATCAAACTTTAACCTTTTTTCTAACCTGATAAATTAAAAATGACATCCCAGTAACATTTTAAATATATATATATACACATATATTTAAATAAGAGAAATTCATATCATGCGAAATGAGACATTTTGAAGTGTACAATCCAGTGAAATTTAGTATATTGGCAAACGGCCACCTCTATCAAGTTACAAACATTTTTATCACCCCAAAAGAAAACCCTGTCCCCATTAAGCAATCACTCCTCATCCTTCCCTTCCCCCCAGGCCATAGCAACCACCAATCTAATTTCTGTCACTATGGATTCACCTATTCTGGGTATTTCCTAAATGGAATAATATAAATCCTTTTGTGTCTGGCTTCTTATACTTAGTATAATGTTTTTGAGGTTCATGCCCATTGTAGCATGCATTACCACTTTATTCCTTTCTGTGGCTGATTAATATCCTATTTTTTGTATGTACCACAGTTTGTTTATCCATTGGTCCCTGATGAAAAATTATTTTTTTTGTTTGTTTGTTTGCTTTGTTTTGTTTTGTTTTGTTTTTTACCTGTTGGTTATTGTGAATAGTGCTGCTATGAACATTTGTGTACAAGTATTTGTTTAAATATCTGTTTTCAGCTGGAGGAGGTTACATACATATGAGTGGAAATTCTGGGTCATATGTTAATTCAGTGTTTAATATTTTGAGGAAATGCCAAATTGTTGTCTATAATAAATGGTTGTATCGTTTTATATCTCCACCAGCAATTCATCAGGTACTAATTTATTTACATCCTTGGCAACATTTGTTATTTTCTTTCTTTCTTTTTTTTTTCATTCTAGCCATCCTAGTATGTGCGATATGGTGTCTCATTGTGGATTCTTGATCTGCTTATGGTTACATGATTGTGTTCATTCTATGACAATTTATTAAGCTGCCAGTTAAGATGTGTGTATTTTCTGCATGCATTTATTTCAATAAAATGTTCATATAATTTTAATATAAATATTTGTTGAGGAATAAATAGGAATATGTTATTGAAAGTATAAAATTAGTTTCCTTAACAAACTAATTTTTTAAACAGCTTCTATTTATTTGTTTGAGAGAGAGTGAGTGAGTGAAAGAGAACACAAGCAGGGGGAGCAGCAGGCAGAAGGAGAAGCAGGCTCCCCACTGAGCAGGGAACCCTATGCAGGACTGGATCCCAGGACCATGGAACCATGAGCCGAAGGCAGACACTTAACTGAATAAGCTACCCAGGTGCCCCTCACAAACTAAATTTTTAAAATCTATTCATCCAAGCCAGCTAGCTTGGATGGCTATAGAAATTATTCCTCCTTCCCATAGGAGGAATACTTGGCATTTCCCTTTTAATTTCTATTTTATTTTTATACTTGGAATTGTACACCCAATGATACCTTGAACTCTTCACTTTTCCATTCACTACCATTCTCATGGGCTTCCATCCCAAATGTACTGTGCAAATCTGTTCTATCATCTTACCCCACCTTATAGAGTTCATCCTACTTTCAATTCAGAATTCTAACATGTAAAAATTTAAGGGCTGTTGAAAAAATTACCATGAGCCTCTCAAGTTCAAGAACTTCAGTCCATAGCTTGAAGTGTTTTAAAATGTGATTTTAAACACAAATACTCTTGATTTATGTGGTCACATAACACAAATGAGACTGTAACTGAAATACAGAATGGAAATTATTTGGCCATCCAAAACAAGGTTACAATACCTTATCATACAGTCACAAAAATTATTAGTATATGGTTATTCAGACTTTTCTCTTTTCTACTTCTTTATGTCTCACCAGGCAAACATTTTTCCTTTTCCTTTTCTTTGTTCTTATTGTACAGATAATAAAGCTTACTTAATTATATTAAAATTAAGTATTAATTAAATTAAGTATTAATTACTAAATTAAGTATTAAATTAATTACTAAATTATTAATTAAATTAAATTAATTAAATTAAGTATTAATAAAATCAAGTAATAATTACTTAATTGTATTAAAATAAAGTATTAAAATAATCTTTGTTAAGATTGGGGATGTGGGCAAGAGATGCTAAAAACAGAAGAGATATTCATCTATCTGAGAGAAAGATAAATGATAGGGAAGAAAAGGGAGAAGGGAGAGGGAAAGGAAGGAAAGTACTGTTAAATGGGTAAGGGCTCAAGTGAGGGTGAAGGGAGACAGAAGCTGAAGGGCGTAAGCAGTATTAAAGCCTAAAGCAATGGGAGAGAGAGTTTCCATGGAGCATTATTTTGGGTTATAAGTCAAATTGGTTTCAATGTCCTTTAGACATGTCAATAAAAAATTAAATATATTTTGGATCTCTTTTGTTTGTTTGTTTTGGTTTTTTTAAAGATTTTATTTATTTATTTGACAGACAGAGATCACAAGTAGGCAGAGAGACAGGCAGAGAGAGAGGAAGGGAAGCAGGCTCCCTGCTGAGCAGAGAGCCCGATTCGGGGCTCAATCCCAGGACCCTGGGACCATGCCCTGAGCCGAAGGCAGAGGCTTTAACCCACTGAGCCACCCAGGTGCCCCATTTTGGATCCTTTTGGTTGTTGTCTGTGTCACGGTAAATGTAATATCCAATGGAAAGTAGATTATGAAGTGCTCCGGCTTGTTTTCAAGTTGTGTTCATATTTATTTTTCTCTTTTTAGGTTATTATTGAAACAAAAATTCACTATTAAAAGAAATCCGGTATATAGCCTGAAAATACGTTTGCTAACCCCAGTTTGAGAAATACACTTTCACAAAGTTAGCAACCAAGACACAAAACTCAATTAGGCCTTCTTTGTGACATAAAAATTATTGAAGATAAAAAAAAAATCACAGTTTTTCCACAAAAATGTCAATATAGTTTTTTTCTGCTATGTAACAAGCTCCTATATATCTGTAAGTTTTACAATGAGAAATCGAAAAGATAAAGAAGGAAACTTCCATAAGAAGCATGGCTTTCAAGGACATAACGGCTCTGGACTCAAAATCTATGTGGAAGTATGGTTGTAAGAGAAGATCTTCAGAAATAACATCAATTTATAACTTCTCTTTCTCATAATGCTATATATTTTTCTTTATTGTGTTTCTTATTTTCTATTTTACAAATATAAAAACTGCAAAAAAATAAGAATCACAAATTGTTTCTCTTTTTGTTTCTTTTTTCCTGTAGTCACTCAATTTTGTTTTTTTTTTTCTGTTTGTGGGTATGTGTGTATTTCAGTTAAAATAAACAAAATAAATAAACATGCAAACAAAATGAATAAAACATAAAAATCCCTGCCCTAAATTGGCAGGCATCTATCTCTCAGTATGAAATTATTTCTCAGTAACTTCCTTGCTTTTGCAGTTCAGTTATACAACTATTCAATTATGTTTTTTTCTAATGAGGAAAAAGAATAAAGAAAGACGTGCTTGCCAATTGAAGTGTTTGTTGAATCCAACTTATCTCAAATAACCACTTGTGACTGCTCTATTTTTTTCCTTTCTCACCCAAACTCTTCTTTTAAAATAAAATTTTTTAAAGATTTAATTTATTTATTCATGAGAGAGAGAGAGAGAAGCAGGCTCCCCACTGAGCAGAGAGCCAGATGTGGGACTCGAACTCCAGGACCCCGGGATCACGACCTGAGCCAAAGGCAGATGCTTAACCACCTGAGCCACCCACGTCCCAAGAAATGTTATTTTAAATTATTTTTTCAATTTGTAGAAGGACATTTGTTGTCAAAGCTTCTGGACATGACTAGTTTTAATCCATCAAATACATAATATCCAGTAGCAAACCATATTATTCATAGGATTTAATCAAATATCCTTACAAGCTCAAGAGTCCTATGTTCCCAGCATTAAGAGGCAAGCCCCTTTCCTTTTGTCATCAGAGTTCACATCTGTTATCACCCAGATGCAACAACTCCATAGAGGTACACAACGTTAACTCAGTTTGGGAGTGCTCAGGAGGTCATTCCCTTCATTCACTGTCTTCATTCACTCTCTTCAGCATACATTTATTGAACACTCCGTGCTCCACTTGGCAATGAAAGGGGCACATGGAATTTTAATACGTTGACTCTACTCTCTAAAGAAGAGTTTGTGGGTCGCCTGGGTGGCTCAGTCCATTAAGCGTCTGTCTTTGGCTCAGGTCATGATCCCAAGGTTCTGGGATGGAGCCTCCATACAGGGTTCCCTGCTCAGCAGGGAACACGCTTTTCCCTCTCCTGCTCCCCCTGCTTGTGCTTACTCTCTCTCTCTCTATCTCTGTGTCAAATAAATAAATAAAATCTTTAAAAAACTGAAGAGGAGTGTGTGAACATACAAAGATTAACACTAATATGAAAGTTAAATAACAAAAATGAGATTATTTTATGATAATTTGTTAAAGATTTTATTTATTAGAGAAAGAGTGAGAGCATGAGCAGGGTGGGAAGCAGAGGCAGAGGGAGAAGCAGACTCCCTGTTGAGCAAGGAGCCCAACTCGTAACTTGATTCCAGGACTCTGGGATCATGACCTGAGCCAGAGGTGGACACTTAACGGACTGAGCCACCCAGGTGTCCTATATGATAATTATTTTGCAACTAAAAGTAAATGGGTCCGGCATAGTCTAAGAGGACTGTAAAAGAGAATGGTCAAAGAAGCTAAGTTGAACATAGGACTTGAATTGGAAACTTGTAGGAGGTACAGGAAATCAATCCTGAGAAGAGAAAAAAAAAATGTTTCCAGAGAGGGTTCAGAGCTAAAGCACCATGGTAGGGAAAACAGACTTCCAGGCAATGTAATTGCCTAACTGCACTAATTCCTGAGGGTGGGGCTGGGGGGTTCTTGAAGGGAGCAGCATTAGAGCTAGCAGAAAGGCAATGCAATGGCTTCACTGTAGGGATTTTGATTTACAGAGTGATTAAAGAACCTGACTTTAAAACTGTCTACATATTTTCCCATTCCTTAATTGACTGAACTAACAAAGAGGAACAATTCTAGATTATTTAAAATAATGATATATTTAATTCCCTTTGGAAGAGCTTTTGTATTGAAATTCAAATAAAATTGTGTTTGATGTGACATTGCACAATGTAGATTATAGAAGAACTATGAAACTTTCTCTTGGTTCATGTTCATCCAAAATATGCACAATATGTACTGGAAATGTGTGTTGCAAAACCCTAAAAGAGTTGGTCTTTTTCTTAAAATTTCTGGAGTAAATGAATTAGACATACTCTAAGATGACTATGTATTAAAAAAAAGGCACAAAAATTATTCTTTCAATTACATTGGATAAAGATAAATTAAGCAATTAGTTTAAAAATCTCTTAAAAAAAATTCACCCTGCAACATGGTGGAAAAATTTGTACCTAATTCACTGGAGTATGAGTTAGCATTATTGACTTGGGACAATTTTGTGACATGTCGTTATTTGTTTTGTTAGTGCGCTCTTGACACTTTTCTGCTTAAAATTGCAACCTTAGAATAAACTAAGAATACCTATAGCAGCATGCTAATAATCACTTCAGAGTCACATAATTATTGGTATCACCTCACAGAAAGTGCAATAGCTTTGGGCCAAATCTAACTCTAAATTTTTAAATGAATAAAGACTAAATTAAACGTATTTCCTTGATGAAACTATTGGATCATTAACTGAATACTAACAGAAGCCTAATCTTCAAGGTATTTTTAAATTACTGTCCATTCAATGACATCTGGATTTCATCTTACACAAGTTTTTCCTGCAAAATTAATATAGTTCAGATAATTCAGATATAAACTTCAAGTACATTTCATATCTTGTGTTTTTTTTTTTCCTAAATGCATAAGGGTTAATTGTGTGGTATACTGATAGTGATGTTTCCCTTTTAAAATATAACCAGAATTAAAAAAAAAAAAAAAATATATATATATATATATATATATATAACCAGAATAAGATATCAAAATGGACTCAGTGAAGTTTATCACCATCAAAACACATTGAGAATCTATTTTCATAACAAGCATTATTAGTTGCTCTGCACAGCAAGTTAGACAGACATAATCTGCCTCTTGGGAATTTAAAATCCAAGGCTGACATTGCTGACACAGATGCCGCTGGGGCAATTCAGGTAAGGAGATCAGCATTAAACAAATAGATAAGTTGAATAGGTGAATTTAGAAGGTAATTGCTAATAACAAATAACTTTTGATAAACAATTTGTATTCTGACACTTCCAATATTCTTGTCTTTCAAATAACTCATCAGCCTCTCAAGACCTATGCCTCAGGTTAGACACTATGCACCAGGGCATAATAGAGACTGATTAAAAAAGAAAAAAAAAGTTGAATTCTTGGCTACTTGGGCCATAGAAAGAGAAACATAGGCAGAGAGGTTGGAAATTCTAAGGAAGAAAAAAAATTGACTTGATGTGTCTTCATGATTAAAATTGGATTAAGAATGTAAATTTGCTGCTTAAATCCAAATAGGAGGAAAATTTAAATTCAATATTGATTCTTCCTTGGTTCACTACTGAATGTCATGTGTTTGAAATAACTCACTGAAATTAAAAAAAAAAGTAAAAACCAAAAAACCCTCCATAATTGTTGGTAAAAAACAATGAATTACTCTAGCAACCTGATCAATAGCTCCTAGTCTCTGTTTCTAGGATCAAGAAAACTTCTGGACTAAAAGGGAGATCTATTACATTTTCTTTGTTCTCTATGGATAACAGTCCTTAGAATAAAACAGCAGAAACAAATATTTATGTATTTTGCATTTTTATTGCACTATGTATATATTTCCAAAACAATATAGTCCTACATGTTGGAATAAAACACATGTTCTTACAAAACTAAACAAATACATAAATGGGTGAGGGCAATTTGGCATGTATGCAATGGTTAAAGTGACTGAATTGAGATGATCATAGGGAGCTATTGAGTCTGCTGTACTATGCCCTTTCTTTGTGAAACCCAAATTTGATTCTAGAGGAAAAAAGATGAATCTAGGTTGAAACTGCTGCTGAAATGTCATAGCTGATTTTTATTCATTCAGGTTTGGAGAAAAAAACAAAAGTCTTTACGTGACTCTTTTTTTCAGATCAATAAAAAAATTCCAGGGGTGCCTGGGTGGCTCTGTGGGTTAAGCCTCTGCCTTCGGCTTGGGTCATGATCTCAGGGTCCTGGGATCAAGCCCCGCATTGGGCTCTCTGCTTGGCAGAAACCTGCTTCCCCTTCTCTCTCTGCCTGCCTCTCTGCCTACTTGTGATCTCTGTCTGTCAAATAAATAAACACAATCTTTTAAAAAAATTTAAAAAAATGTATAGAGTCAGACTTTTAAATTTGCTCACTGTCCTTGTTAAATAAAATTATTTGGGGAATATGAAATTGAAATACTAGCATATTTAATGCATTAAAATATTTAACAAAAGGTTCATAACTTCAAAAACAAAATCAGGCAAATACTCATTTGCATTATATATTAACTAAGCAGCTACAGATTCCTGGATTAGTCATAGACAATAAATATGAAAGAAAAAACACAAAAATAGGCAGAAAAGTAATCAAGTTCTTGAGTTATATATTCTAAAATCACTATAGAGAAAGTCAATTTTGGAAAAAATAATTTTAGTCAACAAAAAATGACAAAAGGAAAATTCTTCCTTCCCATCTTTCTTTCCTTCTTTCTCTTTCTTCCATCTTCCTTCCTTCCTTCCTTCCTTCCTTTCTCTTTCTTTCTTTCTTTCTTTCTGTCTTTCTTTCTTTCTGTCTTTCTTTCTTGTTTCAAGTTTTTATTTAAATTCTAGTTAGTTAACATATAGTATAATATTAGTTTCAGGAGTAGAATTTAGTGATTCATCACTTACATGTAACATCCAGTACTCATCACAAGAAATGCCCTCCTTAATACTCATCATCCATCTAGCCCATCTCCCACCCACCTTCCCAGCAGCAACCCTCAGTTTATTCTCTATAGTTATGAGTTTGTTTTATTTTTTGCCTCTCTTTTTATCTTTCAGCTATGTTTATCTTTTCCATCTCTTAAATTCTACATATGAGTGAGATCATATGGTGTTTGCCCTTTTCTGACTATTTCTCTTAGCATAATACATTCAAGCTCCATCCACATCATTGCAAATGGCAGGATTTCATTCTTTTTCATGGCTGAGTAATATTCCTGTGTGTGTGTGTGTGTGTGTGTGTGTGTGTGTGTGTGTACACCACATCTTCTTTATCCATTCATCAGTTGATAGACATTTGGCTCTTTCCATAATTTGGCTATTGTTGATAAACATTAGGGTGTATGTATCCCTTCAGATGAGTATTTTTGTATCCTTTGGGTAAATACCTAGAAATGCAATTGCTGGATTGGAGGGTAGTTCTATTTTTAACATTTTGAGGAAACTCCATACTGCTTTCTAGAGTGGCTGCACCAGTTTGCATTCCCACCAACAGTGTGAGAGGGTTTCCCTTACTCTGCATCCTTGCCAATATCTATTGTTTACTGTTTTGTTAATTTTAGCCATTCTGACAGGTATCAGGTGATAACTTATTGTGGTTTTGATTTGTATTTCCTTGATGATGAGCGATGTTGAGCATCTTTCATGTTTCTGTTAGCTATCTGGATGTCTTCTTTGGAAAAATGTCTATTCATGTGTTCTGCCCACTTTTTAACTGGATTATTTGTTTTTTAATTGTTCTTTATAAATTCTTTATGTATTTTGGAAACTAACCCTTTATCAGATATGTCATCTGCAAATATCTTCTCCCATCCTGTAGGTTGCCTTTTAGTTTTGTTGATTGTTTCCATGGCTGTGAAGAAGGTTTTTATCTTGATGAAGTCCCAGTAGTTCATTTTTGCTTTTGTTTCCCTTACCTTAGGAGATGTGTCAAGTAAGAAGTAGCTAGGGCTGAGGTCAAAGAGACTGCTGCCTGTGTTCTTCTCTAGGATTTTGATCAGTTCCTATCTCACATTTAGGTCTTTCATCCATTCTGAATTATTTTTGTGTATGGTATAACAAAGTGGTCCAGTTTCATTCTTTTGCATGTTACTGTCCAGTTTTCCCAACACTATTTGTTGAAGAGACTATCTTTTTACCATTGGATATTCTTTCCTCCTTTGTCAATTAGTTGACCATATAATTGTAGGTCTATTTCTGGGTTCTCTATTCTGTTCCATTGATCTATATGTTTTGTTTTTGTGCCAGTGCCACACTGTATTGACTACAGGTTTGTAATATAGCTTGAAGTCTGGAATCATAATGCCTCCAGCTTTGCTTTTCTTTTTTCAAGATTGCTTTGGATATTTGGCATCTTTTTTGGTTCCAAACAAATTTTGGGATTGTTTGTTCTAGCTCTGTGAAAGGTACTGATGGTATTTTCATAGGGATTGCATTAAATGTGTGGATTTCTTTGGGTAGTATCTACATTTAAAAATATTTGTTCTTCTGATCTATGAGCATGGAATGTCTTCCATTTCTTTGTGTCTAATTTCTTTCATCAGTGTTTTATTTTATAGTTTTCAGACTACAGATCTTTTACCTCTTTGTTTAAGTTTATTCCTAGGTATCTTATGGTTTAGGTGCAATTGTAAATTGGATTGATTCCTGGATTTCTCCTTCTGCTGCTTCACCGTGCAGAAATGCAACAGATTTCTGTACCTTGATTTTATATCCTGAAACTTTATTGAATTTGTGTATCAGTTCTAGCATTTTTTGGTGGGGTCTTTTGGGTATTCTATATAGAGTATCATGTTGTATGCCAATAGTGAAAGTCTGACTTCTTCCTTGCCAATTTGGATGCATTTTATTTCTTTTTGTTGTCTGATTGCTGAGGCTAGGCCTTCTAGTACTATGTTAAATAACAATAGTGAAAATAGACATCTCTGTCTTGTTCCTGACAGTAGAGGAAAAGCTCTCAGTTTTTGCCCATTGGGATGATATTAGCTGTATGTCTTTAATTTATAACCTTTATGATGTTGAGTTATGTTCCATCTATCCCTACCTTGTTGAAGGTTTTTTATCAAGAATGGATGCTGTACTTTGTCAGGTGCTTTTTCTGTATCTATTGAGGAGATCATATGGCTTTTACCCTTTCTTTTATTAATGTGATGTATCATATTGATTGATTTGTGAATATTGAACCACCTTTGCAATCCATCAGTAAATCCCACTGGATTGTGGTGAATGATTCTTTTAATGTACTGTTGGATTCAGTTTGCTAGTATTGTTGAGAATGTTTACATCTATGTTCATCAGGGATATTGGTCTGTAATTCTCTTTTTTAGTGGGGTCTTTGTCTGGTTTTGGAATCAAAGTAATGCTGGCCTTGTAGAGTGACTTTGGAAGTTTTCCTTCCATTTCTATTTTTAAGGACAGTTTGAGTAGAATAGATATTATCTCTTCTTTAACTCTTTGATAGAATTACCCTGTGAAGCTATCTGGCCCTGGACTTCATTTGTTTGGAGATTTTTGATTATTGATTTAATTTCTTTGCTCTTTATTGGTCTGTTCAAGCTTTCTATTTCTTCCTGTCTTAGTTTTGGTAGATTATATGTTTCTAGGAATTTATCCATTTCTTCAAGATTGTCCAATTTGTTAGCATATAATATTTCATAATAATTCTCTTATAATTGCTTGTTTTTCTGTGGTATTTATTGTGATCTCTCCTCTCTCAGTCCTGATTTTATTTATTTGGGTCCTTTCTCTTTTCTCTTTGATAAAAAGAAATGATCAATTTTATTAATTTTTTTCAGAATGAACTCCTGGTTTCATTGATCTGTTCTATTGGTTTTTGTTTGTTTGTTTCTGTATCATTTATTTCTGCTCTAATCTGTATTATTTCCCTTCTGCTGGCTTTTTATTCATTTGTTGTTCTTTTTAGAGCTCCTTTAGGTGTAAGGTTAGGTTGTGTATTTGAGATTTTTTTGCTTCTTTTTTTTTTTTTAAAGATTTTATTTGTCCACCTGACAGACAGAGATCACAAGTAGGCAGAGAGAGAGAGGGGGGCGGGAAGCAGGCTCCCTGCTGAGCAGAGAGCCCGATGAGGTACTCGATCCCAGGACCCTGAGATCATGACCTGAGCCGAAGGCAGCGGCTTAACCCACTGAGCCACCCAGGCGCCCCGAAAGTGCAAAAATTGTGAAATCTGTCTGAGAACCCATTAAAGGAAACACTAGTTAGCAGCTACATGAGCCCAGGAGGGCACAATCAAAAGCAATGATTGGAAAACTCAAACTTTTATTTCTGTATCCACAACAAAGATTGCCCTATAATCAAGAGAAGTTATTTGGAAATGGAAGCATGTTGGATTTGACCAACTTTAATAGGGCAAAATTCTTTCATTTGTGAAAAAAAAAGTTTTACATTATTTAAGAATATTTTATTTACTAAACTCCTCTACCTTAACAAAACATCCCATTTCATTGCAATTTGAGAATTGTTGAAATGTACTTATTAATTCAAGAGAGTAACTAAAAATGTAGGCTGTTTCTATTTATTCAGCCTTGGAGCTGATACAGAACAGTCGCTTTTCCCTGGTGGGTTCATCCTTCTGTAGGGTCATTTTCTGGCAGCCCTGCCTGTTTAGCAAAATGAAGAGTTATTGTAAGAATGTTTCCCCACTGCAGAGCTACACAATGCCCAGGTTGATGTCAGCGCTTATTGGTGCCATCTACTTCCACATCACTAGATGCACGCAATTGCGATGAAGGAATCATCTAGGTATTCAGGTCTCTTTGTTTGCATTATAAAATCCAAGTGGTTGGGCATAATGTCATTTTGTGCTACGTCTGAGGTCTGACTTACTAACAAATGCATGTTAAATATTTAGCTTAATGTTATCTGACTGCTGCCTCAGAATTTTAAAATTATTATACGTTGTGTTTTATCCTCATTTCCTTAATTTACATCTGCTTTACAGTGATTTTAAAATTCATGTGTGGTTTTTTTTTTTAAGATTTTATTTATTTATTTGACAGAGAGGAATCACAAGTAGGCAGAGAGGCAGGCAGAGAGAGAGGGAGAAGCAGGCTCTCCACTGAGCAGAGAGCCCGGCGGGAAGCCTGCTTTTTTATAAAAGTATATATAAAAATATGTATATTAAAGAATATTTTTTTTATAAAAAGAAATCCATAAAAATTTCTAACCTGTCATTCAGAAATGTACTCAAAGCCATGGAGTTGTTTTTGTCGTGGTCTTTGTAACTCTCCAGGCGTGGAGGGTAATTGTGGGAGCACTGAGATTTGGGAAGGGAATCCTATGACTTTATAGCTCATCTTTTTTATCACTCTTGCTCCATTAAGGAAGTCAACATCCCCGACACTGACTGCAAAGGACTGGAAGGAATACAGTCCTTCATTCAGCAGTTACCACCTTGATCCCTCTAGGAAATATTCACATACATGTATTTCAAGGAAGTTTTAAGCATCTGTTTATTTAAGGCTTCCAGTAGTAAAATTAAAATTGTACTCTGTGGGGCACCTCAGGTATTGAAGCTTAGAATTGGATAATCATTCTAATCCTTAATCTGTAAATGATTACATCACTTTGCCGACAACACTGAGGTGTCTACACACAGATATTTTCTAGGCAAATTGAGTGTGTTCCACTTGAATGATTCTCATGATTGCTCACCTGCCCACCTACTACCCCTCCGGCCTTTGACTTTTTAACTTCTTCTCAACACACTAAATGCCCTGCTCCTCAAACTCAATACCCTTCCAGTTAGAAGCGAACATTATCCAAGCCTCAACTTGTAGTCCACAAATTTTACAACTGGCAGCCCCCAGCTCTGGTTGTCAGCAAGAGTTACTTTCTCTTCCACCACCTGTACTCCTGAGGGAAGAGCTCATGACAAACTGAATGCCAGGCAAGGAAGCAGAGAGAAAAGACAGGGGTTGTAAACCAGCACTATGCACCACCTCCTGTTCTTCTTTTCCTTTTCCCCCAGTCTTAGGTTACCTGAACATCTAGGTAGATTAAGTACATCTTGCACAGAACTGATTAATATTTTGACAACAGTTGCCCCCACAGTTAAGATTTTACACATAAGATTCGTAATACCCCTGCCCATAATTGATCTTATTATATTCAAAGAGTATGGATGCCCTTCCTGACTTTGAGTTCTCTTTCAGTCTTTTTTTTTTTTTTTAATTAATTTATTTATTTGACAGACAGAGATCGCAAGTAGGCAGAGAGGCGGGGCGGGGGGGAGCAGGCCCCCTGCCAAGCAGAGAGCCCGATGCGGGGGTTCGATCCCAGGACCCTGGGATCATGACCTGAGTCGAAGGCAGAGGCTTTAACCCACTAAGCCACGCAGGTGCCCCTCAGTCTTTTTATTAACTTGATATTAAAACATACTATGACGGAATCCTAATTCCCTTTTCTTCCTCTGCCCAGCTATGGAGAGAGAGGGCTATGCATTATCTTGACTCTTAAATAATCAGCTGGAAGTGCTACATTTAAAGTTATACTTTTTTTTTTTTTTTCAAGTTTCTTACATGAATGCAGCCTGCATTGGAGATGCAGGAAAAAGTGGCAGAGAATGTTGATTCTTTCTTCTTTCTGCTTCCTGATAGCAATAGCTACAGGAATGTCACATGGAGCTACATTAGTCAACCAAGAGGAAGGAGTCTTCTTGCATATTTCTTTCTCTTATTAATCTCAATTACTTTCTCTACATAAAGGTCCTCATGCCTGAAGAATGGAGAGTCATCTTTTGTGGCTCTGGTATACTTTCCTGTGCTTATATTTTGAAATAGCATCCCTCCTAAAAATAGATAATGTATTGAGATTATTTTGTGAACACAACTGCTGATTTTCTTACTCCCAGATTCCCATGGAAATTTTCAGCAAAATAGGAGTAAACAGAAAATATACAATAATTACAGGAAATACTAAAGAGGTATAGGTAGGGTAATATTTTATTTTCTTTATATTTTATTTCATAAGTTTTCTACTTTTATAATCAGAAAAAAATGTTTTATTAAAACCAAAACATGAGGGGTGCCTGGGTGGCTCAGTGGGTTGGGGCTCTGCCTTCGGCTCAGGTCCGGGTCTAAGGGTCCTGGGATCGAGCCCCCCATCGGGCTCTCGGCTGGGCAGGGAGCCTGCTTCTCCCTCTCTCTCTGCCTGCCTCTCTGTCTACTTGTGATCTCTCTCTCTGTCAAACAAATAAATGAAATCTTAAAAAAAAAAATCAAAACATGAATTTTAAAATCATTGTAAAACAGAGAAAATTGTTGCAGCCCGTTTGGTAGACAATGTACTCATATTCTTTTTTTTTTTTTTTTTTAAAGATTTTATTTATTTGTCAGAGAGAGAGAGGGAGAGAGAGCGAGTGCAGGCAGACAGAATGGCAGGCAGAGGCAGAGGGAGAAGCAGGCTCCCTGCTGAGCAAGGAGCTCAATGCGGGACTCGATCCCAGGACGCTGGGATCATGACCTGAGCCGAAGGCAGCTGCTCAACCAACTGAGCCACCCAGGCGTCCCTCATATTCTTAATAAGTAAAACTATTGGAACAAATCGATAAAAAAATTTATTCAAAAAATGTTCAAAAAATTAGGACTTTAAGAAAGGACAGCTACTAATTGGGATATTTTCAACCTCAGTGAGAATAAAAATGCTCATTGAAACAATACTACCTCTTTATTTTAAAAAATGATATTAAATATTTTAATATTTAATATACAGTGTTGTGCAGTTGTATTGAATTGTTATACTCAAACAGAAATATAAATGAATCACAGGTTTGAGGAGGGAATCTTGGCAAACTTTCAGAGCCTTAAAAATCATCATAAACATTTCTCCAATAGATCAAATCTGAAGTACTTATTCTAAAGAGATAATTGGAAAAGCATATAAGAATAAGCCTTGAAATATTACTTACGTTTATTATAAAAATGTAACAACCTTTTTGACCATATGAATGATTAATAAAAAGTAATAACCATTGGATAGAATAATTTATATAGTCAATAAAAATCTTGTTTTTAAAGAATGTATAATGATAAAAAATTTTCACAATATGATAAAGAGTAAAAAAGAAATGCAAAAATAAACATTTTCATATACTGTATGGTTCCTTTTTGGTAGTATTTATACATAAACATGGGGAAAAACATAAATGCTAAATGTGGCTTTGTATGGGTTATGGTATGGAATTATGGATAATTTTTTTTTTATACACCATTGTGGAAAATACAAAGAGTTGTATTGTCAAATCAGATGTACTTAAAATTAAGAGATTTACCCAGTGTCAACAGTTACTATTAATTTCAAGGATTTGGGTAATTGTGAGACACAGACAAAGCAGAGAGAAATCCAGGATTGTCAACGAAACTCCCAGGTCCTATCTTGTGCTCTGATGTAGATTTAACATATGAGGTCTCTAGGAGATGTATGTGGCCATCACTTACCACAAAAAAGGAACTGTTTTGATCATAAAAAATCTCCATTTTATGCTCTATTATTTACAAAACTTATTGTAAATAATAAAAACTGACATATTCCAGGGAGCCAACTTCATGAATCCGTACATTCTAGGTTTCTTTTCCATAAACGTTTCTAAACAGAAATGGCACATTCTGCTGAAACCAGAGATAGGGACAGTCCTGGAAGGAAATATCATTAGTGCTTTTGTCAGGAAGTCTTCTGTTAGCTGGTCTGCAAGGAGATTTGACGTGGGTGACTTCTCTTTCTTTTATGAGACATTCCCCAATAAAGGGCAGGGATAGATTGCAGTCCTGTTACTAACTCTCTGCATTAAAAATAATTATTTAAATTAATTGTTTAAATAACAGGCACTGGGATAAGTGCTTCATATGCAGACTCCTATCTACCCTTCATAATTATCCTGTGATATAGCTACCAGTACTAATCCAGCTACTGGAAATGACAAAACTGATGCTCGTAATGATACATTCCTTATCACATGATCACAAGGCTAAAATGTGGTAGAGCTAGAAACCAAACAGTTTGATCCCAAGTCGATATCCCTCCCCATTGTGGTCATTCTGCATTTTATTTATTTAAAAAATCCCATGCTTTTGTGAAGATGGAGTATATGTTCTTTCTTTATTCTTCTAGCTAAATACAACTAAAAACCATGGACATGATATGCAAAACATAAGAACACTTAGAAAGATAAAGTGAAGAAGGAAGGCTGGCTTGGGATTTCTGAACCCAAAGAATAATATGATGGTGAGTTCTCTGGGTTTTATTTTTGCTTTATATATCCCACATGATATGCTAGAAAAGCCAGAACCTGGAAGGTCCAAAGGGGTACGGACCAAAACAAACAAACAAAAAACCAACCAAACAAACCCAAACAAAAAGCTTCTCCCTAGCTGAGGACCAAAGCTTGTAGAAAATAACTGCTTTATGGAGGCCAAATGCCACTGAAAAAACCGTAGCCTCCCTACCAGATACACACGAGCAAAGGCTGAAATGTTAGAATTAGCTCATAAAAATTTTAAAGAATTCATTATAAAAATGCTTCATTAAGCAACTAAGAACACATTTGAAACAACCAAAAAAACAGAAATGAAATAGAGCCTGCAAACATCAAAATGTTATGAAGGAAATACTTTTAAAAAACCCAAAACAACAACAACAAAAATGAAGAACCTCTCCAGACACAAATTTGACAAACCTAGATAAAACTGACTAATTTCTTGAAAAATTTGAATTGTCACAATTCACCCAATATGAAATAAATATTTTGAATAGTTCCACAACTATTAAGGACATTGAATTAACCTATCACTTCAACCTATGCTGAGATCTGAAAGTGCCTCAAAGCATAAAATCAAGTTATTAAAAGGCGTATATTGTTTGTTTCCCTTCCTCTCATGCGTGAAAGTCTGGTGTTGCATGCTGTTCAAAGCCTGAAAAAGTTTTTCATATACTTTGTCCAGTTTCCTAGTGTTTATGGTGGAAGAATAAATCTGATACCAAATCTAATATGGCCATATACAAATTCTCAGAGGTCACTATTTTTAATTAAAATAAAATTAAATAGTGATTGTTAAAACACTGGCAACCTACTTGCGTCTTATCTTTTTAGTTTAAAACTCTAGACCAAATTATGTTTTTCATGGCAAGAGAAATAGACCCACCTTTCAGTATTAAGATCTTGAAAAGTGAGAAGAGATTCTATGAAGCCAGTTTGGAAGGCCCTGAATTTGATATTTAATTTTTTTTTTATTTCTGATATGGATGTACAGATTAGAGCTACATTGAGATGTATCAGTCTAGGTTCATTGAAGAGTGAGAACCCCCACAGTAGGTTGAACAGCGTAGGTTTAATATAAAAAATTATTTAAGTATGATGAGAGAGTAATCGTAAAATAGAAGAAGACTTAATATGGAACCGTGGGGATGAGGAGAGTACCCGAGGAAGGACAAACTTAGAAGGTGTTCAGAATTTGCTGGAGAAGGTGTATTTCCACTCACTGGAAAGCAAAAGTTTTCCTGGTTTAACAGGACTGGAGTTGGTCTGCAGAGATTGGGTAAGGAGAAGGGGACCTGGAGTACGGCAAGGGAGCAGGATGGCTCAGACCTTCCCAGGCCTTCCTCAGACCTTCCCAGGTTTCATGGGAACCCCACGGAGTTAAGGAAGTCAGGCTTGCATTGGTATTATGGGTGCCCGGATGGCTGAGATGACTTCACTGTTAGTTATGTTTGGTGGAGTAGCTTAGCCCAACAGTTTGGATAGAAACCCTTTGGGGTTCTGGTTTCTGGAATGAGAGAGCTGCTGAAAGGTTATTGCCAAACCAAACTGCAAGGTTACTGAGAGACCACGCATTCTGGAACACAGGCTAGGGCAAACTTTCTCATACACACGTGGCTGACTCACAACACAGTCCACGGAAATAGCAAGTCCCTTCTTGTCTTGTATCCCACCAGCGCCCCCTACTGAGAAGGTCTAGTACCCTACTCACCATAAAAGAGAGACGCTGGAAGGAGGTAGGTAGAACACGTATTGAAGGGTAATTTGGGATCAGAGAATCAATACATTTATAACTCGCATATCTGGTTACTTGCTGAATTTTCAGATCAGAAATGCACTCTTTTCATACCAAAAAAATTGTGAGATTTCCGACCTTGGCTGGTAGTGTTTAGGTTACATTTTGAAAATGTGACCTATGTTTATTTAGTGACCAGAAAGCTATTATTTTATATTTACCAAGGTTCTATTATATTTTTTTTTAAAGATTTTATTTATTTGACAGAGAGAGAGATCACAAGCAGAGAGAGAGAGAGAGAGAGAGAGAGGAGGAAGCAGGCTCCCCGCCCAGCAGAGAGCCCGATGTGGGACTCGATCCCAGAACCCTGAGATCAGGACCTGAGCTGAAGGCAGAGGCTTAACCCACTGAGCCACCCAGGCAGCCCCCCAAGGTTCTATTATAAATTAGTTTACAATATCTGGTATTTTTAACTCTGATTGTTAAACGGCAGCTATAGGTTTACAGTGTAGATTTTTTTTTTCTCAACTGAATTCATTAGAACATAGACTTTAAGATTTTTGCTTTTTTTTTTAATATGTCTTCTCCAGGTTTTTTATTTATAGGTGAAATTTTCTCACACTATAACAAACAAATCCCCCATTTCCAAAATTTTTAGGTAATTCCATAATTTGATCTGTGAACACCAAAATTAACATGCTTACCCGAAATCAAAATTATGAGACTGAGGAGAAAGGGCCTTTTTTTTTTTTCCTTTAAAGAAAACAAGTGGAGACTATTAGAGATATAGTTCATATATGAGGGACCTGATAAGAAAGAGGAATATTGCTTTTGGAAAGGGTAGCATGTAAGACTTTTAAAGGCCTTTTGCCCAAGACTTATAAAGGCCCTTTGCCAAGGAATGGGGAAGCATTTTTTAGTCTCATGGTCATTATCTTGTGGTTGTTACTTTTCAGTGGACACAAGACAATCACAGACTGCCTTTTTCCATGGTTGACATTCTTTTAGGGCTCCTGGAAAATAGAGATACTTGTGCAAGTAGGCTTTAAATTGATACTTCTAATTTTGCCCAGACAACCATTAATCCCTAATGGCTGTTATTTCTTGTTTGTTTGCTTTCCCAGAAAGAAGTATTTATCTCTAAGCCTATGGGAACTTTTAGCCCTTGCCTCAGACTGTGGCTTTACAGGAGTCAAGTCCCTCTTGATTTTCCTGTACTGTCTCCTCTCCCCTCCTGAGATTTTTATCCTCATTCCTTTTTTTTTTTTTTTTTAAAGATTTTATTTATTGACAGAGAGAGAGAGAGAGCATAAGCAGGGGAGAGAGGCAGAGGGAGAGGGGGAAGCAGACTCCCCTCTGAACAAGGAGTCTGCCCTGGAGCTTGATACCAGGACCCTGGGATCATGACCTGAGCTAAAAGGCAGAAGCTTAACCAACAGAGCCAGCCAGGTGCCCCTATCCTCATTATTCTTAAAGGATTATGAAGAGCAGTGGTCTCTTCATCTGTAACTGCTTCCTTCTGAGCTGGGCCATTGTCCCTGTCTTCCTCTAGAGATGTAAAAATCTCTCACTGACTGTTCTAATGACTTAGAGGGACTTCATCCTCCCACAGTGGCCTAGGTTGGAGTCCTTATATGCCGTCCTTAGCTAGACTTAGAATTGTTGGAACCTGGAAGACACACACTTCACCAGGATGTTAAAAAGGCAGGGCCCAAAAGTAACAGCAATAAAATGGCCATTAAAGATCTAAGGGAAGGCAAGAACCAAGTTATCATTTTGTAGGTACCCTTTAACAGAGTCCTGATGGTTTGATGGTTTGAGTGGTGGGATTGTTAAAATTACGCAGCCATGTGGCCTATTGGGGGATGGTGTCAGCCAGAGAAATGGATTTTTTTTTTAAAGGTTGATATTTCAAGTTGAGTTTTGAGACTTTACCTGAAAGACATTAAAGTTGGATTCAGCAAGGGCACAGAATGATGTGGCCAAGTTTTGAAACATGTTATATAAAGAATAATAAAGACCTGCTCTAAATAGGAAACAATCCTTCGTGCATCATTCAGATAAAATAGCTTTATTTTTTTTAAACAAAGCATTGTTCAATACCTCTAAACCATGAAGAACTATTTTCTTTTAAGTTCTTCTGTATTAAAACAAATTTAACTTGATCTTTTGTGTAAAATTGTATGAGACAGTTCTTTCTTTCATTTCTCATTGCTTAAAGCTATGTCCTTTGTGTACTATTTCTACCAAGAATTTTATTCAACATGGTGCAGCTCACCTTTGAGATCTACTATAACCATTAGTCAGAAAGTATAACTTTAGCAAATCTGAAAAAAAAAATCACTCTTATTCCAGCCCCCAAAATTCATTTCTCAACAGTTTCTGTCATCTCTGACAGTTTCTTTGCCCTCTGATTTGGTAGTCACATTCCTCACTTTGTAAATAAGTCTCTAATTTCTTTAGACAGGGCATTAGCTTAAACACAGATAGCCTCATTAGGATAATTTGTCAATCATCTAAGCCAAAGAGAAGTGAAAATTTGTAAGAAATGGAGCAGAATTCAGAGTGAAAGGTAGATCTAATGAAACTTTATTTGGAGGGTGGGAATCTACTAGATTTTAATTTCTTGAATTACAGTTACATTTGAAGGCCTTGCTTTATTCAGGAGAAAGGGAAAGTAAAACAGAATCCCTGTCATTACTGGAAATAACTGAAGTCCCTCATTATGGTCATAGAACAGAAGTTTCTGAATATTAACTGACAATCTAAGAAAAATTCTTCTAAGTAGAACTGTTCATGGGGGAGAACGGAAATTTTCAATTGAATATTTCTAGTCCAAATCCAGTAATTCTTCAGGAAAGTGAGCGCTAACAAGCAATTGCTCTTCTCTCATGAAAAAGAGTTTTTGTTCATGGGCATGTGTGTGAGAGAGAGACAGAGAAAGAAACAGAGAGAAATATTTGGTCTTCTTTGTGACATTCTACTGCTCATGGGCTGGTGATGGGTTTGGACTTGGGCTACAAAATCTTGGCAGGACCATCATGACCTATCACCTATGCGCACAATATTTAAAAATTCAGTGTCTATTGGGCCCTGCAGTCGCATTGGACCACAATAAAAATTTAGCCATGTATGGATAATGAAAATGCTTCTTGAGGCTTTTGCTCTGTCTCATTTGCTTACATCACTTAGGACTATTCAGAGGCACTTTATTTATATAGTATGAAATCTATTTGCTTTTACCCAATGAAACAAAAATACCGACGGATGCGTGGGGACAACTCTTTGGGAACGCCATACCTAGGAAGATATGTTTAAAATGAAGATAGAAGTAGGTCTTATTTGCTCATTTTGTCTCACAGTTGCCGAAGGAAACATTAATTTTGCATGCCATCAGCTCTTCAGGGAAAGAGCTGGCCTTCATATAAATCCTTGGTACCCAGATGGAGATCAATAAGTATGTGTGTTATGAGTGAAAAAAAATGAATGAATGAATATGTATCTAATATTGTTTGAGTTCGTTCTCTACAGTAGTAGGAATGATTTTGTACTGATTCATTTAAACTATCATATAGTTCCTATATGCAATTGTTTTTATGTAAACATAAACCGGGTTGTAGTTTATTCTAATAACTGGACACTTTGGGGATCATTTGGCCTCAGTAGCATGCTAATACTAAAACAAACTATTCAAAAGGCACTTTTTAAACACTTAAGATATGGGGCATTGCATAATGATTAATTTCATGAACCCTTACCAAAAAACCCATGATGTACTATGTTTGTGATGTACATGGCAACAAACAGAGAAAAGTAAAGGAGCTTCCCACATGCTGCTATTGTGGTCACATTTGTATGTGAATCCAAGGGCTCCTCTGATTCCAGGGTCTGCACAAAGCACTGCCTTGACTGTTGCTCCAGAGAAAAGGCCATGGAAGCTCTTGGGAGAGGAGTTGCCCTCATCAGGGACCACATGTTAGTATTTGTAGATCTTGACTGTAATTAGGTGGGTCATCCCTTGATCTGATTTCTGTACTCACTAGTCTTTTAAAACTGTGGCTCCCAGAAATTGCAGAAGCATATGCCATTCTTCTGGATTTTTTGAAACTCAGGGTGCGATGTGAGGCCAGAATTAAAATCTGTCCATTCATTGGTCGAGGTGGTCTCTGGGTAGAAGCTCTGTAACTGCATTAGCAGAAGACATGGTTTTAGGCAGCATCTTGTCTCTGCAATTGAGTGAAACAAAATGAATTCAGAGAATCTTTCTGCAGCTATATGAGAGAGAGGACGAAGGACCTAAGTTTGCTAGAAACCTGAGCAAAAGAGAGTATAAGAGGTAGAGAGAGCGAGTGAGAGAGAAGGTTTATAGCAATCCAAAAAAAAAAAAAATGTAAATTCTAAAGTGATTTTCTCTCCAGATTGCAAAACATATTTATTTTTGGTCTTTATGTATAAATTTTAATTCAAGGTGCCCAGATTCCTGGAGACTTTACAGAGCATAATGTCTTTCCCTCAATAAGATAAGGCATGTGGTATCTATTTCTGGTCATGAACCTGAGGACATTTTATTGCTTGGCAGTGTTTCTGTGTGAAATACTGTAGTGATTTAGGAACACTCTGAAAACCTCAGCAAGAGTCATCAGAACTACACTAATTACTAGATTGGCCCTTCTTATTTTCTTTTCCCTCAAGAGCCAATTTATTAAAGTAGAATTCCCTCCTACTCCCAGCCCTGGGAGGAGACTACTTCCCCCAGACCATTAGTGCGGTGTTTCTGTGCACAGCACCTTCTCAGCAGCTGCAGTGATACATTCAGAGAAGTCCTACACTCAGGATTAAAGGGAACTTAAAGGCCCACTGAATCAACTCACTCTTCAGGACCAGACTCTTTCCTCAGCCTGTGTTTGGCTGTCTTCCTCGCTTCTCCACCCAGGGGGCCTTTCTATCTTTGCAAGACTTCCGATTTGTTGGAAATATTTTCTACCACTGCATAGGAAGAGCTGTGTTGCATTAGTGTCACTCACAGGTCCTGATTCTAGATCCTGCTCACCTTGGGTATTCCTGATGTGTCTTCCATCACCAGGTGTTCAAACATTGAAAAGGAGGTACCAGTATCATTTGGTAAACATTCGAACGCCTTCCATGTGGCAGGCATTGCATTGAGGACCAAGAGCTCAAAAATAAAGAAGACACAGTCCCTTGCCGGCAAGGCGTCATGAGTCATACAGGAGGAGGAAGAGTGAGCCACCATGAAAATGCAGCCTAGGATTACTGGGGCCTGGGCAAGGTGGCGCTTAGCTCTGCAAGGGTCAGGAGGGCTTCTGAGAAGAAGGGATGCTTGCGCTGAATTGCAGGGAAAAAAGGATAATTTGTTTAGGCAAACAAGATGAGCAAAAGGAAGACCTTGACCATGCGAGAACACAGAGTCATGAGAACACCAGTGCCCTGGAAGCACGGGCAGCCTTTACATGGTTCAAAGCAGAACAGTGACATGATGAAAACTGCTTTCAGATTTCATCTAATTGTCAAGCCTTATCTTTCTCAGGTTAGACTTACCCGCTTCTTTATTTATTTATTTTTATTTTTTTTTAAAGATTTTATTTATTTATTTGACAGAGAGAGATCACAAGTAGACAGAGAGGCAGGCAGAGAGAGAGAGAGAGAGAGAGAGGGAAGCAGGCTCCCTGCCGAGCAGAGAGCCCGATGCGGGACTCGATCCCAGGACCCTGAGATCATGACCTGAGTCGAAGGCAGCGGCTTAACCCACTGAGCCACCCAGGCGCCCTACCCGCTTCTTTAATCACTTCTCAGATGGCACAGTTTATTTCTTTACCATCTGGCTACTCCTTTTGAAAAATTCTTTGGTTTATTTACACCAGTTGTTTGGAAAATCAAACTCCTACAAGTGGCAGGGAAAGAGAATAAATGTGCACGGTTGCTGGGAATGAGACACTAGGGAGGGATGTATCTCATGGACATCTGGACAATGCCCATACTGCCCCAAAGCATGCAGATTTTGAGTTTTTCCTCACTTTTTCTGGCTGTGCAAATAGCATCTCCAGATATGACAGGGCCTGCTATTTGATAATGACCCTTCAGCTATACTTTCCCTAAAGCAGAGGTCTCGGAACTGGACATAATGTTCCTATTGTGGTCTAACACCACTGACTAAAGCTAACCAATTATCTCCTTCCCCTGGTCTGTGTTTCTATTAATCTAGACTACTATTTAGTGAACATGATGCTTTGATATTGTGTCATACATTTTACTTTCTGTTGTAAAACCATATCTTTCCATGCAAAATTCAGTAACCCAGAGCGATGGGAAAAATGTCCATTTGTAGTAGGAAGGAAGACATTGCCTCCAGTTTTGATTCTACTGATACCAGCTTTTTGATCTTGAGGAAAGGGGGTTTGTTCTCTGTAATGCTTTATTTTTAAAAAGGTGGACTCATGCCTTTCCTGAGTCATCATATGTGATTTTTGTGTGAATCAGATGATAACATGTTGTATAAGTATTTCATAAATCATGAGACAGGTCACAAATGTTACTATCTTGGTAGAATCTCCTCTATTAGACTGAGTTACAATCTAGGTGGTCTGTCTTTCTTTCCTCTCTCTCTCTTTCTTTCTTCTTGTTCTTTTTCTTTTCTTTTCTTTTATTCTGTTCCTCTGTCCTTTAGCAAGTAAAAAGAACAAGTAATTTGCTAACCCTGTGAAGTGAATTTTTGCCTATGGTTATTTGAGATCACACCTATTATCACACATAATTTGGGGTATTCTGGATCCTTTGGTTATAGAAAGTGATCTATTTCTTGTTCATGGTAAGTGGTCTAATTTATTTTCAATTTCATTTACAAAGAAAATTTTAACAATTCCTTAGTATAAAAATACCACAAAAGATTATAGATTCATTTCTTTATTAAAATTATCTTTTAAATTCTCTTTTTAATGTAAACTTATATATGCTTGGGTTAGGGAATTTGCTTTGTCTTTGCTTTTATTTTTGTTTTTCACAAGAAAAATTGGAAACAAAAAGTCCTTTTGTCATGCAAATTATGGAGATAATTATCATTGTGGAATATTCTAATTGAAATGATTATGCACTTTATTATGGAATATTCAGTTAGTGCTTTAGGGTTTTAGCACAAACTTATTGTCAATATCTTTAAGAGGAGTTTCTTATTCTTGTCATATTATAAAGAGAATGTTATTAAAGGAATCCAGAATAAATACAATATTTCTTGACAGCATTATTTTATTTTATTGAGTTTTCTTTCCTTAAAGTTTTGTTTCATGCTTGAATGAAATGGGAATCCATCAAATGAAACTGTCACAAGGCTTATTTGACACCAAAAATGATACAACTCAGTGAAAGGGAAAATATGTATTTGATTACTGGTGCTAGTGTTTTGGTGTATTCCCTTGTTTATACATAAACAATTATCTTTGATATTATTTTTACTTTATAATGAATCATATGGAATATTTTAAGGTTGAATTATAAATAATTAGATACCTAAAGCATGCGGCATCTTAATTCAAATAAAGTTGAGTTGACAAAAAGTTTATATCATTTAAATGGTTTAAATAAGTGCTGTTCTCCACTTTAAACCCCCAGATTGTAAGTCATGCAGCTTCCTGGTCCTGAATAGATGAGCAATTTCCCCGCAGCCCTCCACACCCCCCCCAACAACAGTCCATCTGCCTGCCTCATTAGAAGGGAGAATTGGTTACACACCATTGATCATCTACATGGCCATTAACTCCCACATTTGTTATACACTTAAAATAAAAGGTAAGAAAAAATTTACTGTGCAATTTCACCCTTTTTAGAATGTCTGTATAATGCCTTTCACATCCTCATTTAAAAATCCATGCAACAGAGAATTAACAAAGGACTACTCTATTCCAGGCACTGTTCTGGGCACTGGAAGTCTCTGTGAACAAGACTGTTCATTTGCGCGAGAGCTTAGTTTCTAGCTATCAGGGAGACTGACATCAAACAACTAATCCTCAGATTAATCTTTTCATTAGGATTGTGATAATACCACAAAAGAGAGGCACGGAGCGTCACATAAACGTTAGGCATATGACGTGTCTGCACATTAGAAAGCTCTCTTAGATCTCTGAGCTGAAATTCTTGAAGGTGGGAGGGGAAGAAGGAATAGGTGTTGCCAATGTCTTGACGTGGGAATGAGCATAACAAATAGGAACAACCAAAAGAAGTCAGGGTAGCTGAGGTCAGAGTTCACGTGGGCTGAATATCATGAAATGCGTTTGTTCTGCTCATCCCAGTTTAATTTCCCCCACAATCTGGGCAACTCTGTGCCTGGTCCTGGAAAAGAGACTGATTACTAATATTGCCCAGTGGGGGAAATATATCGGAATGTGAGCCATTTTAAGGCAGTAATAACTTTTGTTTCTGGCACTTTGCTGGAATACATATCCTGAATTACCCTCTTGTTTGAAATAATTAAAATGCTGAGCTGAGCTGGCACAAAAAATAAGGAAGACTCGAAACTGGAAAAAAAAAAATGATGTGAGAGTCAGGATCCTGGGAGATAAATGAGCCTTCCTTTTTGATAGCTGCATGGGGTAGAGAAGACAGAAGGTAAGGACTAAGCTGGCATGATGGGGAATCTGGAAACAGACTCCTGCACAGGTGCTGGTGGCTATAGCCTTAGTATAAGATGAACCAAACCCTGCCAGCTGGAGAGAGAAGCCTGCTGTAGCTTTGCGTGGTGTTGGAAAGTTGTATATTGAGAATTCCTAACACTGGGTGTCTTTCATGAGCTGTGGTCCGAATTCACACTATCAGGGTGAACCAAACCACTTCAAGCTAATAATTTAATTGCGAGTGGCTCTGGATCAGAAGTGCCCCCACAGACTGGCTGATGAAAGCCCAGTCTCTCTGAGAAAATCCACTTTGGCTCACATCGTCACAAATTTCCAAAAATGAAGTTGAAGGAAAAGTGCCTCACTTAGAGTCTAAAATCACAGATCGAGGTCCGAGAGTGAAAATCAACAGAAACAACACAGAGCTGAAGAGACTCACAAGACTAGATATTAGAACTATCAGACACAAAGTAGAGAATAATTAAGTTAATGTGTTTAGAGAAATAAAATGTGACCAGAGAAATAGTGACTTCTAAAAAAAATAAAAACCAAAGAACAGTCACTTTTGAGAAGAGAACAACATGGCACTTCTAGAAACAGTGTGTATAGTAGTTGAAATAAAAAATACCATGGGCTGCAGGAGGAAGAGGAGGCAGACATAAGTTTACTCCAGAGTTATATGCAGGGATACCTGAGTATGGAGATCTTGACATGTCTTTTTCTCTTACCCTTGTTCTAATCCTGCATGGTTCTATTCCCATTTGGACTCAGCTTTTCCTAGGGCTCAGGAAGCTGCCTTTATATTCAGCCATGAGGCTGAGTTGCCAAATCAGAGTTGGTTCTGTATCTCTGCCCTGTTCTGAAATGCACGGGTGAGTGACCCCAGCTTTTTTTGGTTACCATCTAGAATCTGAGCTGGGGATGTCCCTGGGTGAGCAATGAGTAACAGGACTAAAGCAGTCCTTTGGAGAGTTGCCCTCCTTCTGCTTAAGGGAGAGAAGAATTTTCACCCTAGATAACCTGACAGGAATTTTCCCTCTAAGGATGTGGAACAGACTGATCTATGACACGCGGGACAGAGAACTGTGACTCACTGCTGACTCGCGGTAATGCTCCCATGCAGTGGCCCAAATGCATTTCATGCTCCATCCTCTGCAGAGCTATTTTGAAAGCCCAAAGAAATAGGGCCTCTGGGGGAGTTTTGGGATCCTAGAAAATAGCATTTTGTGTTATTACCTACCTGTATAATGTACAGGAGGTAATATTTTCAGAGGATCTAATTTTTCTCATCCCATGTTTTTTGCTAAATTAAAATCTGTTCTTGTATTGCTCTATTTTCTTTGGCCAGAAAGATTCCAGGGACAATTTGAAACCAGGGCTTACACCCAGAGTCCAAATGAAAACCACTGAGTATTTAAAAAAAACAACTTTAACCAGCAAGTACCCGTTTAATCCCTGCAAATAGTATGGGGAATTTTCTTCAATTAATTTCTAATTAGGCTAATTTACTGATAATGCTGTAACAAAGCCCACATCCATAGAGGATAGAATAATTTGAAAATTTATTCACTCATGTTCTGTGTATATTTTAATCTAGCAGTGTAATTATGTTTGTTTTTCAATGTGGGTGTTTTTCAGTAAGCCAATTTTCTGAAACACCTGTCTGAGGAAAACTCGTGTGCCTGTAATTCTAATCTTGAGGGTCTATGTGTGCGGGAATATGGATGTGGACATTGACTAACATAACATAACATAACATGACATACCATGTATGAAGCATAGGCAATATCACTAAGTGTAATTACAGGCAAAGTAGGTATCTGAAGCAGGTACTACCAGTGACTCAAAGAAACATCTCAGCCTTCAAGTACTCAAGAACTTGACAATCTAATGGTGAAAATATTTAAAATACATGGAAACGGTTGTGGGTTACAAAAAGAATCATTTTCAGAATTTTTTTTTTTCAGGTTCTGTCCTCCACTCTGCTATGTCTAATTCCCCTTTCCGTTCTTTTACTTTCACTGTGAGTTCATCAAAAGTCATTTGGATGCTTTTGGAGATAAAAAAGGTCTTAGAGGCAGAATGTGAGTCAAAATTCTTTGTTCTAGACTAGGATGGATGCACACTGTTTACCTTCCCTCACATAGGGTGTGTCCCACCTAACTTCCATTCCCCTGTGGTGGAGCCCCTAAGAGAACCACTTATAGAAAATGGGGTATTTGCAAGAGAAGCCCCAGGCTCCTTGTCAAAATAGAGGTCTACTTGGGCAGCATTCTTGACTGCTTGACCTCCTTGCTCTCCCACACCCTTCACCATCTGCTTGTGCCAAGAGATTAAAGAGACTTGGAAAAAAAAAAAAAGACTTGGAGTACAAAGCAGTCCTAAAGTATTGGGAAGCATGCTTTTTAGAAGAAGAAATAAGCCTGTTCAACCCACTTTCTACTTACAAAGAACAAGGAGAGCCAAAGAGAAGTCATAAGTAGGGAGAGTTGAATTTAAAAAATAAAAGACATTTCTCATGATTGAAGCTTTCCATTCAACCTGCCTAGAAATTAAGTGAGCTATGTTTGCCTAGAGGCACTGGACTAACAGCTGAGTTATCCAAAGGTAAACATATTGCAGAAGGCATTCTAACACTTGGTAGAAGATGAGAGTGGAGAAACTTCTAATTTCTCTCTGAATTTAATTAAGTTCTGCACTGTCAGTATTTTTGTTTTAAATAGGATTTTTATTTCTCTTTATCAAAGCCAAAAGCAAAACAGAAAGAAGAAAATAAAAATCTGCTAAAAGATCTCACAATGCAACATTAGTATTGTTATAATTGTACATCCTTCTATAACTTTTTCTCTGTGTATTTTAAGAATGCAGAAACTCCACATACACAAACTCTCTTTTATAAAAAATGGGATTTTACTGACCTAAAACCTGATTTTTTTTTACTTAAAATACAGCACACCTCTTTTCTATCAATAAGTTCTACATTAAACATTTTAAATACTGCATTTCAATTATTTTACTCCGTGCTTTTTATTTAGCCAGTTGCTGTTTTTTTGAACTTTGGTTTTAATTTGCATTTTCCTGCTATTTATAAATAACAATACGACCAACTACTTTTTTATAGAAAGTCATTATGCACATCCTTTATAAATTGCAAGGGGTTCAATTCATTTTCCCCAAATCATAAAATATATCTTTATAATTTAGCACTTATATAAAGGAAATTATTATTATTATTTTTTAATAACTAAGGCATACAGATGAAGTCAGCTAGTACCAGCCTGCAGAACACTTCAGGTTGGCTGATGCTGTGAAAGGAAAGCTCCGTTTTCTTGACTTTCAGATTAACTGGCAATGAGTTACAGGTTGTTTGGGATCTTACTCTACATTTTATTTAATACTCCCGTTACTCCTTTTCACTAAATGTGCTGAAAGAAGAAAGTATGGTGCCTAGCAATATGGTATTGTTCTCAAATGGAATTGTGTCTCGAATTCTAATGGAAAGCTTTTTTGAATAGATACATGACATTGTTGTCCTCTTCATTGAATTCCTGGCCATTCTGGAGCTCTCTTAACAGGAAAGTTTATATGTCGAACAAAGAAAAATCAATAATAAACTGGGGACTGGGAATTGATTTTACCTTGCTACATTTCTAGGGAAAAGCAAAAATCATTGGCAATATTCCTAGAAGAGGGATTTTGCATCACAATATGTATCCTTTTAGAGATTGTATCACATTTGCAACTCTCTTGATTCTTAGGAAGTCAAACACTCTTAAATCCTGTGGCTGGAAACAATTTACAAAACCTTTAAGCTTTCAATGTTTGCTTTGTAAGGATGACTTGGAGAGATGTTTATTAAGGTTTCTTTCTTAGGCTGCTAAATTTTTTTTTTCCTAAAATTCTCTCTAGAATGCACTATACTATATTTTTAGTATCTTATTTTTCCTAGTTTTTTTTTCTAATTATATCTTTTATCTATATCTTTCCTAAACTCCACCATCTTTTTTTTTTCCTTAAAAAAAAAAAAGCTTCTGTCTTTCTACGACCAATGAATACAGTTTTACTTCATATGTTGATATATTTCCTATGGCCATTTTTAACAACGAGCTGAAATAATAACTTTCCATAATTAGGATATAAATAATTTATTTCTTTAAGGATTCTGACAAAAATAGACCTACAGGTACCCAGTGGACTAAGCAAAAAGTTGCTAATAAAGACCCACGAGTGCTCATTTTTTACCTTAGGCAAGTTTTTATAGTCTTCAAATGCCAAAGGTGTTAATTAATTTTACTCTTTCCAAGGTAGAAAATAATGCTTACTGCTTGAAGGTTCACTGCTTAATGCAATCAATGTTGCATACGAATTAATACCAGGAAGGAATGAATGCATGTAAGGGAAAGGAAAGCTTGATTAGTTTCATAGCTGGGTGCACAGAGCATGGAGATGAAACGGGGATTGAGGAATTACTTCTGCCATGGGATTCACCCCTTCCCCTTATGTTGAAACCTTCATCACAGGTGAAGCCTTCTCTTGAGTTCCTTTATTTCAGCAAATTGCCACTCTCACTATCTATGTAAAACCCACTCATAATTTTCTGTGCCTCCTGCAGATCCCCAAATCCCAGTCTGGCTCTCCCATAGGATCAGTAGCCAGGTTCCTCTCTTTGGGTCAGACCACAGCCCTGGTGTAGGCGTATCACCATCATGTTAAATAGCCTCTATGTTGAGGTGTGAGAAATTCTTAATCCAGATCTTGTGTTTCATGCATGTTACCTGAAGAATGTCTTCAGCTGCAAATAAGAAAATGCCCATCTGACAGTGAGTTAAACAAATAAGAGTTTATTTATTTCTACCACTTTCACCATGTTTGCTCTTCTTCATCAGGACTATTGCTTCCTGGTCCCCAAAATATGCTACAGTTCCAGCCATCACATCTGCATTTAAATCACTAGCCCTTATATAATTACCCTCTATATTTATAATAACCATGTCACTTCTTTAGTTTCAGTTGTGAACAGACATTAAAAGAAGTTATTGTCATTATGCCAGAACTTACCTTATTTTTAAAAAAAATTAAGTAGGCTCCCTGCCCACTGTGGGGCATGAACTCAAGACCTTGAGATCAAGAGTCCCGTGCTGTATCTACTGACCCAGCCAGGCATCCAGAACTTACCCTTTTTAATTAGATTAAAATCATGGTTACACATACAGGCATAAATAATGTCTGAAAATAGTACGACTATAACATTTCATTGTATATACTTTCTATATGCAGATATTATAAATCTAAAGGTAGAAAGATAGTGTTATTAGCTGATATTTTTCTTTATATGAAACACCCACAGCTTATTCAAAGCACCAAAACAATAAAACAGCAATGACTCCAAGATCATTCTACCCTCCCGCGTGGAGATACCCTTAGTCATCTTAACTCATCTAAGGGTACCTACCTAGAAGATTTTTAGACATTAGTGTCATTGTGTTCTTGTCTTAACTTGCCATTTTATTTTTGGCACTTGAAACCTACTAGTGTACTATATGCTAGTCAAAAGAATGAATAAATACATCATATTCCATTAATGCTTTAAATCATCTATTTTCCCCATATTCATTTGTTTGGTTTATTTACAAGTTTATGTATTACAAGTGGCATAGAAGGCTGTTTACTTTTGCTCTTTCAGTCCTGATATTCTTTTTATAGACTTATTTCTCAGAGGGTATCTAAGTGCTGTGAACAAAAACCATAAAAGTTCAAGGATTTCCTGACTTTGAAACATTATGTAAACACATTTGCAGTATAAAGAGAAATCTCTGGCCACAGCTCATGGATACTGAACTCATCATCATATATTGAAAATTATTTGAGTTGAAACATGGAAGGTAAGTATTCATCCTAATTTTATTGCAAATAAAAGCAGTGTGAATATACCACATGTGAAGAAAGAAAATGATTTTTCATCTACTGCATGGCATGCTAATTTTCGGATTGAAAAGAACATGCATTTAAAATATTCTCTTTGAAATCTTCCTAAAGACTACAGGAAATTGTGGACTTAAAGTAGATATAATTTTAAAAATATACTGACTAAGCATGTTCAGACTTTATTTTTCATACCATTTCCTAGCATTTCCTACTTGTATTCAGCTTGTCCCAGTTCGACATAATAAAATTCCAGTGGAAACCATTTTCTTTCAAATTAGTGCATTGGCGCTCTCAAGAGATCTGCTGAAGCTCCCCCCTCCCACCACCCCTGAAAAAATGTAACACTGAACGGGCTGAGAAAGAGTTGTGAGTAATTGGTAATTCTCATTTAAATATTCATCTAAAGACATACCAAGTTTTGCCTTTCATAAGGGCAATTAAAATGATAGCCTGCAAACCAGCAGCGTGTGGCTTCATTTACAGGCAATGGCACCTTCTTTTGGAACTATCAGAAACAAGGGGAAAAATAAAAGCCAGAAACAACTTTAAACACATATGCCAGTGAAATAAATATTTAGGTTTGAGATTCTTCCACTTGAGATGAACAGGATAGTCTCACACTTTATTTTCCATGCAGGTATTTGTTTTGGATTTTAAATGATATATAGTATATGGCTCAGAATTTTGGAGATGGAGTATTTCAGAAGAGACATCACTTTCACAACACAGTCCTCATGACCAGGAACTGACCAGCTATTTCCCACAGCAAAATATATATGTGCTCCATGAGTAGAAATCTCTTAATAAATATTTAAGAAAAACAATTGCTAAAATTTTGGGGGGGTTTACTCTGATCCAGGGAGTTGCCTTTACAAAGGGCATTACCTATACTGATTCTCACAAAGCTCATAGTCCAGGTATTTCTTTGTGTCCGTGGTGTGAATAAGAAAACGGAAGTCCAAGGTGATAAAGTGACTGGCCTAAGGTCACACGGCCAGTAATCAGAAGAACAGAGATTTGAACCCAGCTCTGGGCTCTTTACTTCTGCTTTACAGGAATGAATAAATGCCAACTCTACTAGGTACTTATAGGAAATTTGAAGTTAAAGATAAAAAGATCTTTCCCAGTAATCACATTACTGCTCCTCAAGAGGTTAGCCAAAAAATGTAAGCAAAACACAGTGGCCTCTCCATAGTATAGATGAAATCGTCATAATTTCATGTATTCTTGTCTCCTTAATAGAGATTATAATAGCACTAATGTTCAGGGATTTTGGAGGACACAGACATGTAAAATGACAGAAATAACTCGGTGGAAGCACCAAAGGGCTTGGGATATGGCCCCTGAACAAAACCAGATTCTTTTTTTTTTTTTTTTTAGATTTTTTATTTATTTATTTGACAGACAGAAATCAGAAGTAGGCAGAGAGGCAGGCAGAGAGAGAGGAGGAAGCAGTCTCCCCGCTGAGCAGAGAGTCTGATGCGGGGCTCGATCCCAGGACCCTGGGATCATGACCTGAGCCGAAGGCAGAGGCTTTAACCCACTGAGCCACCCAGGTGCCCCACAAAACCAGATTCAGGTTGTAAAGGAGGATAGATTATGATGTGGAAATCATGGAAACCTCTGTGAAGTGCAATCTTTGCAGGTTTTCAAGCTTTCTAAAGCTTATTTAATAAATACATATATACTCTGGGTTCTGCCATTGTTATCCTTTATAGTAAAAGGCTGGAAAAAATTCACTTCCAGTTCATATCATTTTAGAGAAATATCGCTCCTATCTATACATTGAGGGAACTTGTTCTGACTCATGGTAGTCCATGTTTATAGCAGTCTGTTTATTCTAACATTTACTGATTTCTTGCGGGTATGCAGGGAGAAGCTGTATTTCTCCAAATCTCACCACATATTAAAATAATAACATAGAATCTTTGTTCCATCAGATGTCACCTTAAAAAAAACTGATTACCAGAACAACTGGGAGGTGATTGGAGTTGAACTTATTTCAGTTGATTTAAAGGCAGAACATGTAGAATATCTTTAAATGTTCAGGTTTTCCTTCCTCACCTATATCAATCAAAGAAAACAGTAACAACCCTTTCCTTTTAAAATATTTATACTTCACTTCTAAAGTATCCCAAAGAGTAGAGCAAGTTACATGCAAAGTTCAGCATCAGCAGTCTGAAAATATCCAAAAGCGCTGGTTGTCTGCAAAGCATGGAGACTTGCCCTGTCCTGAGTGAATCAACAGAAACTAAAATAGCAAAACTTTTAATGCCAACTACATACTAGATTTTGCTAGGAAATTTGATGATTAAAAATATTTCTTAAGCTGCAGTCTTTATCTTTTACCTTCAAAGAGCCTCCAATCTAATCTAGATCAAATTGACTAGAGGGTACGCAGGTACACATAGCGCCACTGTTTCCTTTTGTTACATGACACTGAGTTCTTCAGGTTCTTCTGTCAAAAAGGATATCTCTGGCTTCCACTTGCTGCTGCCTCTTGGTGATTGTTTCTCCTCAAGGACCAGGGCTTGGTCCTCTTCCTGTCTTTTTCACTCTTCTGTGGCAACACTGAACATTCCTGTGATGTCTGTGTATTAAATGCTAATCTTGAACCAAGAGCTCTGTGTGAGCTTCATTCCCAGCTATCTTTGACCCTCATAGACATCACCTCATGGATATCTTATTGGCCTCCCAATACCAGTTTACCCAAAATGACTTTGATTCTGTCTTACCACATAAAATATTCCTCAATAGTCCCACGTCTGGCAGTGTTTCCAACCTATATGCCACCCCCTTAACTCCCTTTATCATCTTGTTTTTGATTTCTTCCTTGGCTGGTTTCTCAGATAAAATCTGGAATATCCTCTGTTCCTGCTTCTTCTCTACCTTCTGCCACACCACTTTAAAATCATCAAGTTGTCTTTCATCTGGTTCCTCTGTCAATCCTTCTCAAATATATTAATAGCTCCATATTGTCTACTATATTTTTTAGGAATTTAATTCAACTGCTAGTACTATCACCTGAAGAACAGTGTCTTAAACAAGATGGGGAGGTATTTCTCTCTCACTCAGATCTGGGGGCAGACAGTCCAGAAAAATATAGTGTCTCCGGAATGTCATCAATACCTCAGCTTCCTTCTGTCTCCCTTCTCCACCATCCTTGATTTTCATCCTTGTGGTGACCAAATGGTGGCTCCAGCCATTTTATTTGGTTCCCAGGAATAGAGAAGGGGGAGAGGGAAGGTAAATGGCAATATGAGGTAACAGAATCAGCCTTCACAGTGCTTTAGAGACCTCACTCAAAAACCTCTCTTTACATAACATTGATCACCCTGAGCTTCAAGGCAATGGCAAAGGGGTTTCCACATGGGTAAATTGCCACTCTCAAAACATAGCTTTCTGTCAGTAAGGAGAACAGGGGAATTGATGAGTAGGTGACTACTAGTAGGTACTAACTTAATTTTAGTAAAGATAATTCCCAATAGAGTGTGAGTTCCATGAGTATGGTACTTTCCCTGTTTTATTCTCTTTATATGACTCTATATATTGACTAATGATGAATGACTAAATCTAGAATGAATCTGGAAATAGTTTTTTCACTCATTCACTCGAAAGACATGATACACACACACACACACACACACACACTTAAGGTACTTGGAAAACAGATTTTTTTTTTTAAAGACACAATCTTTCTCCTCAAGGATATCACAGAGTACCAGCAATACTAGACAAAATAAACAGATCATTATAATGCAACAGATACAATGCAGAAAGCAAGAAAGAACTTTTAAACATGAGGCGTTATTGGGGACACAAAAGAGAGGTCATTAATTTTTAGTTGAAGGGACAAGAACGTATTTGTAGAAGACAATGTGCACAAGTTCCGTGAGGAAAGGAATGACAAGTATTTGCTTTCAGTTGGACCTCTACGTCTAGTTCTATATCTGGAACATAGTTAACGTTCAGTAAATATTTGTTTTTAAAAAGAATGAGTTAGGAAAGCAAAGAAAAAGAGAGAGAACCAGGGGCATGCCAGTTTTTGGGAGCAGTATGTACTAAGATATGGAAGGATGAGTTTAGGATGTTCAGGTACATTTGAGAGCTTGCTATGGTTGACACATAAGGTCCATATTAGAAACAGGCAAGAGCTGAGGCTACAAAACAGGTAATGGGAAAATCATGAGAAAGTTTCTCTAAACAAGTCAAAGTGTGTAATTTTTAAACTGAGGTGAAAATGGACTTTGATGAATCTTAAGCAAAATATTAGTTAAAATTTTTGTATTTGAAAGATAATTCATGTGGTAGAGTGGAAAATAAATTGAAGGGTGTTGGATAGAGGGGATGGAGCCAATATAGAGGCATAGGAACCAGTAAACCAGAATAGACTTAAGGCAATGATGGCTACAAGAATGGAGTGGGAGGGAAAAGATGAAAGGCATTCACTCCCTCCATTTCTTCACCTACCTTATACCACAGTTTCTTGCCTCATTATTTCTTTTCTCTTACCCCAGTTTTCCCACATTTCCATACATTTTCCCCCTCTTTCCATCCATTTTTTAAGATCCATGCAAATATTTTCTCTCAAACTTTTCTACCCTACACTATATTCAGGCTAACCTCTCTTCTAAATCTCTCAGACATTTTGTTGTTTTTCTTTCATGACATTACCTGCAATATTATAAATATGTGATATGTTTTATTGATGTACTAGATTTTAAGACATTTGAGCAGAGGAATTGTGTTTTACTCATTTCTTTATTTTCCCGGATCTGTGAACAAGTTTAAGCACATCATGGGCAGTCAGTGAATATTTGAAAATAAGTGAAGATAGCATGATTACATAATGCACTGTATCAGGGAGCTCTGTTCTAGGAGTTGGCTAGTGCTGACTCATTTCTTAGCTTGGTGACCTTGAGAAACAGTTCACCTTTCTGGTCAGCATCCTGACTATGGAAGGAGACCATGATGTTCTTCTTCCCTCCAATTATTTATTTAACAAATATTATTAGACATCTGCCTAGTGGTCATTGTATTTAGTTTGGGGAAAAGAAGCTAGAATAAAACGTAGCCTCCATCTTAAGGGAATTTTAATCTAGAATATAGAGAAAGACATAAACTCATCAGTACAAATAATAGTTATAGAGTCTAGGACTAATTAAGGGTATGTGTGTATGTGTGTATGTGTGTGTGTGTGTGTGTGTGTGTTTATATTAGAGTGGTGGAGAGTCAGGCTGCATCCATCTCATGATGATCAAAAATGACAGCAGGTGAATATCCGTGTTCTCGTCCCCAGCACATGGTTCTTAGATAGAGGAGTAACATAATCAGACATGTGTTTTTGGAAGATCCCACTTGTATAAAAGATTCTGAGACGGGGAGAGAGTGGAGGTAGGAAAGCAGTTAGGAGACAGCATAATTAAGGAGAGAGGTGGGGAAGGGCTGGCTTAGGCTAGTGGCAGTAGCTGGCACAGTGAGAAGGGGGACAGAGGGACATTAGGGAGACAGAGTCAACAGAACCACACTTAAAGGTTTTCAGCGTTTGGGAAAAGCTATACCACCTTTCCCTGGTCTCCCAAACTGCTGTGTGTTGTTGAGAGGAAATGAGTATTGTAAATGAAATTTTTAGGGAAAATGACGAAATGAAGTTAACTCCCTTCCTCATTCACATAGCAAGGCCTATCCTAACTCTGGGAGGAAAGAAGGACTGTGGCAAGCCCTAGTTCAGCAGGAGCATGGGCTGGGAAATCGCAGTGCTTCCCGGACTGACCGTGAAGCTGGAGCCCAAGGTCAAGTCTATAGAGTTTGATTTATTTTGAAAGTCCAGACAATTGTTTCTTTACCTCACCTATCCCATGTATCAAGAGGCCAATTGGTAAATTTTGCCTAGAAGAGGAACAAAAACTACAGGAATGCAGTAGTTAAGAACGTACAGTCAGAGTTCACCCGGCAACGCAGGAGGCTCTGGGACTCTGACTCTCTGCCAGGACAACATTTCAGCGGCAGCATCTGTCTGATGGGACTTCTTTGGAACCCTGGAGTCTCTTGAAAGCTTGTAGTATCTCAGGGAAGTCTTGGATGGTAAACTGCACTGAATTTTGGTCAATTCAGTTCCAAGGGGGGCTGCAATGACCTATCTCCCAAGCCACAGCCCAAGGTGGGCAGCTATGTGTGTGTTCCCAAAGGAATTTTCATGTAGCTTGCGGGTGTCAGGGTGGGCAGTAAGGATCCTGTCCTCCACATACTGGGGGTCTGTTTTCAACTGGCTGGTTGAGGCTTCTGTGTGTGATGGTGCTAGCACAGAGATGGGCAGATACTTGGAACTTTTACGACGGGTGGTTGCAAACTTCTCCTCTCCTTGATGGAGTAACTTTCAGGGGATTTGAAGATTAGGTGCCAGGTGTTTCTCCCCCCACCCTTCATTTTTCTCTTTTTCTACTTTGGGATCCAGACAATTGAAGATTAGCACATCCAAAAGCAATCACATATAAAGGGGAATTTAGAAAGTCATTGTTCATGTCCAGGGAAAGTTTCAGGCTCAGAAAAGACCTGTAAATGTACCTAATGCCAGTGAATAACACACTTAAACATGGTTAAAATGTTAAACTTTAGGCCTTTTATATATTATCACAATTAGAAAAATAGAACATATTCTTCAAAGCCTGAGAGCCTGGGTGTGGCACCCACTCACCAAGTGACCATGAGAACGTTGCTTAACTTCTGTCACATGTTCTCATATTTCTCAAATGGAGGTAACAATATTCCCAGCCTTACAAGTTACTGTGTAGGTTAATTAAGATAAAATATGGAAAGCACTTAGAACAAAGCTTCATATCCATTGTATGTGTTCCCAAAGACTGGGAATTATTATCATTCAAAGTTAAAAGTCAACAAAATTACAGAAAAATAAATGATTGCTAACAATTTAAATATTGTTAGTAGGAATTTTTTTTAAAGACTTTATTTATTTATGACAGAGAGAGAGAGAGATCACAAGTAGGCAGAGAGGCAGGCAGAGAGAGAGGGGAGAAGCAGGCTCCCTGCTGAGCAGAGATCCCGATGCAGGGCTCGATCCCAGGACCCTGAAATCATGACCTGAGCCTAAGGCAGAGGCTTAACCCACTGAGCCATTCAGGTACCCCAGTAGGGATTTTTTTATTCTACGTTCTTATGGTGATTATTTAAAGACAGCTACCTCACACACAAATCAATTTTAATGTAGACAATTTTTTTTTTCTGATAAAGTGTCTATCTCCTGTGTGTACAATTGAAGGCAGTGTTTGTTCATCGCTCCTGGTATCTCATGACTTTATAACATTAGTTTGTTAATGTAATATTATTTTCTTTGAATCAGTCATTATGGAAAACATTTCTCCACATTCTGAACCACTTTAAACTTCCATGGTGTAGGGTTTTCCAAACTTAAGATCTGAATCTTTCACAGTAGTAAGACAGTAATTATTTTTAAATAATAAAATAAGAATAACCTGATAAAGCTGGTGTTTTCATTATCATAATTCTTAGGTTTTAGAAGATCTTTGTAAAAGAAAACAGTCTATTGGGACATATAAAAAATATCCAGGTTATAAGAATGGGTTTATATACCGCAGGTCTGCTCTGAATCCAGGCTTTGTCATTTAAGAGTTGTATGGTTTAAAGGAAATTGTGTATGCATGGAAAGCTCTGAGGTGGGCTGCATTATTTTTTACAAATGTCTGTGAATTCTCTCTGAAGGAGGATTATGCCTCCCTAACGTAGGAACATCACGCTTGGCCATGTGGCTTGCTATGGCCAATGTATGTGAGTGGAATGTATCCTTCTGGCAGAAGGTTCAAGAGCCGGCATCTGGTTTCTCCATGTGGCACAAGAAAGAACAGTGTTCTAGATGGACACTGCTCCTGGTGGAAAGACACTGTGTAGAAGGGCTACTGCTCGCTTAGAATGTACAGTTGAAATGAGCAAAAATTACAGTGTTGGTGATTTCCTAAAACAAAAATGAAGAATATTAGACAATAGAAAGCATCAGGCTGCACCAGACTAAAGGTGAGTATTGTCCTGTGAAGCTTTGTTTGAATTTCAGTTTTGTGTGTGTGTGTGTGTGTGTATCAAGATGTGATGGAAAATGTATTACTGTGCATTAGTTAAAAAAAAAAAGTTTGAAAAACAAGTTGGGGTTTTACAAGTCAGGAGGAATTATTTCTATTTATAATGCTACTTTAGAAAGCCAAGTGGGGTTAATTCATGTAATACAAGGTATAAAAGAGTCTGTGCATTCCGGGCAAAGATGTATTTTTAAATTCAATTAGGTCATTGACTCTATAATTAAAATTTACCTCTGTGTATTACAAATGAAGTTTTCTACCCCTCCCAATGTAATAAATTAGTATGCATTTATTCCTTGGTCTCAATTATCACATGTAGTCCCGGGGAGTCATATCGTAGGGAGCAGAGATACTAACTGTTCTAGAATGGCCTTGATGGCCTTCTGCTTGCTTAGGCAGTGCAGAAGGGGTGTGGTGTCTGAATGGGAACTGGAAGGTTCTAGCTGACTTTGGAAATTCTTTCTATCTCTCGGGTCCTCGGATTCTGTAGGTTTATCGGCTTCTAGCCCGCAGCTGGGAGCACATGAGGACTCGTTCTCTCATTGACCTTCCACTTCCTGCTACTTCACATTATTGACACTGACTCTCAGTTTGGTTTCACATTTTGATGGCACACTATTTCCAGTTGCCTGGCAGAAAATGCCAATCCCTTGTGCATCCATTTTCCACTTCTTAGTTATTTAGGACATGACTAAATTGTATGAAGCTCAAGGGAGAGAATTTAAGGAAAGCATCCTGTATGAGGCTGACATCGTGGTAAAACTAGGGGACTGGGAATTGGGGAGACTGGCCGCGGATCTGTACTGGGTCCCCACTTCCTGCACACGCATGCTGGGCGAGGCACTGGAGAGGTCTCACGTAGAGATATGTCACGGAACTGAGATGCAGGGCTCCCTGTAGATAGCCTTCGTGGTCCCTGGGACCTAGTTTCCTCTCTGCCACGCAGGTCTGGCCTCCCACATCTGGAAATATAAACAAAGAACTCTGCAGTGCTTGAGAAAAACACAGAAGTGGACCTAGGTGGAAAGTATTCTATTATTTATATAAGCATTTTCACAGCAAATCTAGTATCATTGCAGCTCTCATCATGCAAGGAAAGGAGCCTTACAAGGCAGCAAACTTACTGAGAGGCCTGTGATGCGCCCAACCCTGGCTGAGTACAGAGATACAAAAATAAAGGGACACTGTGTTGCCTCCATGGATGAGCTTATATTCCGTTTGAAGAGTTGGGCCCAGAAATAGAGAATTTCAGCATCATATGGCAAGAACTAAAATATAGGTATACATAAAGTGTTGATAAAGGGTATGTAAGTAGAATTTGAACAGCCTCCAGTAAAGCATGGCTCACCATTCTCCAATTCCATTTAGAATAAAATAAAATAAAATGAAAAAAGAGTGTTACTAAATAAAAATACCTAAGAAGTGGAAGGATTAGAGTCACCTACATGTTTGGCTGATTTAGGTAAGCTGGCATGGAGGTACATGGTGCTTGTGGATCTTAATCATTACTTGTAAAATATGATGTTTTATTTACTGATTGATATATTTTATTACATACACAGCTGGCACTATTATTCTCAAAAACAGTACTCTATGAGTGAAATAAGTGACTTGTATATAGTTTTCTACAACTAAAGGATGTTTCACAAATATAAATACATTTGTTAAAATTCTGCACCTGTCTCAGACTCAGAAGAACAGAATGTCCAAAGATTATGTAAAGAAAGGTTTTGAAGTACAAATACTTCTAACTGGTGAAAACGTAAGCTCCGAAATGGGGTGCCTGGGTAGCTCAGTCAGTCCTAGGGTTTTGAGGTTGAGCCCCATGTCAGGCTCCGTTCTGGCCATGGAGCCTGCTTAACATTCTCTCTCTCTCAGGGGCACCTGCGCACTGGGTTAAGTTCAAGTTGTACCGCCTACTCGGTTGATTTTGGCCCGGGTCATGGTATCAGGATCTGAGATCTAGCTCTTCAGCGGCAATCTCCCTGCTCAGTGGGGGATCTGCTTCAGGATTCTTTCTCTCCCTGTCCCTCTGCCCCTCCTCTCCACTTTTGTGCACACACTCTCTGTCTTAAAAAAAAAAAAAAAAAAAAAAAAAAAAGCTCTAAGAAGGCAAGCGTCAGAATTTGCCTTTTTCGCTGCTGCACCTTGGCACACAGAACCATGTTGCTAAGTGATATATTGCCTAATGAATGTTTATTGCCTATGATTACAAGTCATACATTAGTATCATTTTAAATTAATACACACAGTTTTACTTCATCTCTGGACACAGAAAGATTTATTGCCTAGAATGATGATATTGAGTGATAAAAATTTCACCTCTCAAATTTAGGTGTTCATCAGGTGTAGTATTTAGCATTTTAACCACAGTTTAAGTTATATTATCATAGGTCCCCTTATTCACATTCTTATTCCATTACTCTTCCTTCTCCCTCGTGCCACTGAAACTACCTAATGTGTATCATATTTAATGTCTTTCAAGTAAAAAAGCCAATTGGGGGTGGGGGAAGGAAGTCAGGAAACTATATTCATATTCAAAGATGCTCTTCTGGGAAAAGTTGAGAGCAACATTTAGCCAGACATATTTTCAGGAAACTATAGCAAAAGAGCTACAGAACTTTGAATAATTTAAGCTGAAATCTAAAGAAAAGTGAAGGTGGGATGAGTGACAAATGAAATATACATGCCACCTGTTCTGACAAAGAGGAAATGATATAACTATCAAAAAATGGGAAACAAAGAGAGGTTAAGTGAAATGATATGAATAATTAACAAATCTTTAATTATTGAAAATCAAACAACATCAATTAAAGTGGATAAATACAGTGGTAGAAGTTTAAAAAATATACAGGTAAAGAATATTAATACTACAGAATAAATTTGGGTGATGAAGGGAGAGGAGATAACAGTTTTATTTTTGCTTATAATAGGAAATAAATTAGAATTACCAAAGGAATTCTGTATAGATATAGCAGCCATGACAAAAAAAGGCTATCCATACACACATATGCACAAAACAATGTAAACAGACAATACAGTGAAAGCCTTAAAATTACAGGAAGAGTGCAAATTACATAATATGACTTAGATAAAGTCAATGAAATGTGGTTTCCATAAATGTAATTAGGCTCAATTCACATATTTAAAAACTTCTATATTGTATCACAAAGTAAAAAACCACTCTGTTGCATATAAATGTCACACTACACAAAGCAATTTCAAAATGTTAAAAGTTTGATTAGTCAAATACCAAGCAAATGCAATACATCTTTCTCTATCAGACAAAGTGGAATTTGGGCTAAAAATTCTTAAATCAGACAGAGGAACACACATTATTATGCCAAAATGTAAAATAATAATAGAGATGTAACATTTGTAAGTATCTTTATACTAAGTAATTTATCAAAAATTTTTATAAAACAGAAATTAAAGGAGTATGAAAAGAAATATACAGAAACAATTATATGAGGAGGTTTGTATCTTTCATGTTCCAAGACATACCACATGAACAGAAAAATGTAAGGAATAGAAGACTTATAGAACCAAATCAGTGTGGTAAATCCAAGTGATATAGATCTAACATTATACCTTAACATAGAGAATATGCCTTCTTTTCACCTGCCCATAGAAAATACACAAAAGTTGACCAAATGTAAAGACCACCAAGCAAATTTTAATGAATCTCAAGTAAAATAATAAATATAGTATTCTTGGGAGAGGGTGGTTGGGTTATGGACATTGGGGAAGGCAAAGTGCTATGGCGAGTGCTTTGAAGTGTGTAAACATGGCAATTCACAGACCTGTACCCCTGGGGCTAATAATACATTATATGTTAATAAAAAATTAAAAAAATTAAACATAGTATAAAAATTTAATAAAAGTAGAAATCAAAAAAAATTTTTTAAGATTTTATTTATTTGAAAGAGAGAGAATGAGAGAGAGAGAGCATGAGCAAGGTGATGCGACAGAGAGAAGCAGACCTCCCACTGAGCAGGGATCCTGATGCAAGACTCCATTCTGGGACTCCAGAATCATGACCTGAGCTGAAGGCAGTCACTCAACCAACTGAGCCACCCAGGAGCCCAGAAATCAAAGTTTTAAAAGTTAGAGAAAAAAATCTTCCTGACTAGAGATCTTAAAACTTTATCTTAAGAAACTGTTGATGCAGGGGGCAGTTCAAGTAGATATCTTGAATGAAATGGGTAATTTTCAAGGAAAATAGACTTAACTAAAGCAGTCTGCAATATATTGAAACAGGTGTAATTTCCATGGGAGGACGGAGAAAGTTGCAAATGAGCTAAACTCCCTCCCTTCCAAAGCCTTGGGTTCCAGTGCTTCTACAGGACACTTCTACCAAATGTTTAAGGAGCAGAATCACTGTTATTTAAACTTTCTCAGGGCATAGAAAAGTAAAAATGCTTTCAATTTTTTCATGAAGCAATACAACAGTGTTACCAGAATTCTTTAAAATAAACTATAGAACAGTTGATGAAAAAATTCAAAATAAATATTAGCAAGTAGTATTCAGCATCATATATTAAATAATTACACACCATGATAAAAAGGGTTTTTTTTTTTTTTTTTGAAATGCAAAGAGCTGGGGCGCTTGGGTGACTCAGTGGGTTAAGCCTCTGCCTTCAGCTAGGGTCATGGTCTCAGGGTCCTGGGATCGAGCCCTGCATCAGGCTCTCTTCTCAGCAGGGAGCCTGCTTCCCCCCCCCCACTCTCTGCCTGCTGCTCTGCTTACTTGTGATCTCTTTCTCTGTCAAATAAATAAATAAAATCTTTAAAAAAAAAAAAGAAATGCAAAGAGCTTCACTCTTGGAATATTATCAGTGTGACTTTGATCATATTTTATGCAGCAAAATAGAAATATCTTAAAATTTTCTCTAAGGTAACTAAAAATGCCTTTAACAAAGCTTCAATATCCAACTAAAAATATTTTTAAAATAAATATTAATAAATATTTCTCTAAAATTAATATGGAAATTTATATACACACACTAACACAGTTTTATATATATAAATATATATATGCTTAGATATACTCACAAACATACATACCTATACATACTTACATAAAAGTACTGATACATTTTATATAGATTGATACCTATGTTTTTGTATGCTTATTGTATTATATAGGTATACATATCTAAAGTATTGCTATTCTATGCAAATAGTAATAGTTTTACCTCCTCTTTCAAATTCTTAGAACTTCATTCTTTTTCTTTAATGCATTGGCTAGTGTCAGAAGGACAATTTCCACCTAGTAGCAAAACTTCCCTGTTTTTTAAATTTGCAATTGGTATTATATATATATATGTATAAATGTATATCTATCACATATTTACATATTAATTTTAAAGAAGTATTTATTAGTATTTATTTTCAAAGTGTTTTTAGGTGGATATGGAAGCTATGTATATATAAATAAATAAATATATATATGTTAATATATATATATAAACATGTGTATTTTAAATATTAAAAATTAAAATTAAAAATAGAACTACCATATGACCTAGCAAATCTCCCTATGGATATGTACTCAAAATAATTAAGTGCAAGAATTTGAAGAGATGCTTGTACATCCATGTTCAGAGCAGCATTATTCACAAAAACAAATGATCCAAGAGTCCAACAACAGAAGCATGGATAAATGTGGCATATACAGACAATACATCTTTAAAAAGGAAGGAAATTCTGACACGTGCTACAACGTGGATGAACTTGCAGATATTTTGCTATGTGAAATATCAGGAAGTAGACAGTGGTTACCAGAGATTGAGGGAGGAAGGGAGAATTATTTCATGGGTATAGAGTTTCCATTTCACAAGATGAAAAGAGTTCTGGAGGTGGATGGTGGTGATGGTTTCACGACAGTCTGAACTGTACACCTAAAAATCTTTAGGAAGGTGAATTTCCTATTATGTGTATTTTAACATAGTTAAAAATAATAATTAAAATATAATTCTGGAACAGCTTGATAAATATCTGGAAAAAGATAAATTTGGATTTATATTTCTTACCATGCACCTGAATAAAATCCAAACGGATCAAAATTTAAATGTAGAAATTAACATTTTAAGAGTGCTAGAATTAAATATGGGAGAAGTCTTCATTGCTTTGGAGTGAAGATAAGTCTTTCCAGATAACACCAAAGTGAAGATGCCATAAAAGAAAAAGAGAACTTTAAAAACACAAACTGAATGGGGGCCTGGGTGGCTCAGTGGGTTAAAGCCTCTGCCTTCGGCTCAGGTCAAGATCTCAGGGTCCTGGGACTGAGCCCCACATCTGGCTCTCTGCTCAGCAGGGAGCCTGCTTCCTCCTCTCTCTGCGTGCCTCTCTGCCTACTTGTGATCTCTGTCTGTCAAATAAATAAAATCTTTTAAAAAAAACCCCAAAATTTAAAAATAAAAAAAAATAATAATAAAAACACACACTGATGTCCAAAACTTTTACATGGCTTAAGAATAGTTAAAAAGCAAATAGCAACCTAGGTGGAAAATACTGCAACTCACTTCACAGGTTGATTTCCTTAAAAATGCTAAAAGCTTTTCCTAGTCTTTCCTCCTTCTGCCCCAGGGGGCAATGCCCCACACCTCATCATGCAACATAAAGTAGTTCAAGGAAGCAGTCAGTCTCCCAAAAGTTTTCTTGCTGTGTTACTTAGTTGTCAGGGGTGGTTACTCAATTGCACACTGCACTCTTCCCAAGTTTTTGAGAGCTGATTTGGGATAAGACAGCTCAAGCCAGTTCACCTATCTGACAGGAATCTATAGTTAACATTTTATGTAAAATAATGGCTATTCAATTTCATCAATATTGGAGTTCCTGCTACCCTAGAGTTGTGTAGAAGTCACCAAGGTATGAAGAAAACTTCTCAAGTGAGGTTCAGTTGCCTAAAATGGTCAGTGCAATGCTTTCTTGGGACAGCACTAGATGTACTCCAATCTGTGGTGACCTTGGGCACCCGAGCCAGTGTCTAGGTTCCATGATGTACTATACTGCCTGTCCTTGAGGTCAAATCACCTTATAGGCTCTGGTCCCAGTAAAGGTCAGACAGAGACCTATAGTATTCAGGCTGGATACATCTCACTTCCCACTATCTGCTGTTCTGCCTCACTCTACCCTTGGTCTTCCTTTGTAACCTCCTAGCATAATTAATGCAACACCTCAAGCTCTAAGAAAACGAGAGCCAGAATTGAAAGTTTGAAAACTTGAAAATAAAAGTTGGTGCAAAATAGAAGTTCAAAGCAACTATTGCTTTGCTAACAGGAAATTTCTCTAAGGCAAGGAATTATAAAAGGTCTTAGAATATGGGAACGTTTCAGGTGGATGCCTGGGTGGTTCAGTTGTTTAAGTGTCTGACTTTGGCTCAAGTCATGATCTCAGGATCCTGGGATAGAGCTTCGCGTGGGGCTCCCTGCTCAGTGGGGAGCCTGCTTCTTCCTCTCCTCCCCCTTTGTGCACTCTCTCTCTTGCTTTCCAATAAATAAACAAAATCTTTTAAAAAAAGAATATGGGTATGGGAAAATATGTAACTCAAAAAATTAGTATTTTAATATGCTAGGAAGACTGGACAGTGACATGCAGAAGAATGAAACTAGACCACTTTCCTACACCATACAGAAAAATAAATTCAAAATGGATGAAAGGCCTAAATATAAGAAAGGAAATGATCAAAATTTTAGGGAAAACAGGCAGCAACCTTTTTACCTTTGCTGCAGCAACTTCTTACTAGACACATTGAGTAGGCAAAGGAAACAATAGCAATAATGAACTATTGGGACCTCATCAAGACAAAAAATCTTCTTCTCAACAAAGGGAACAATCAACAAAACTAAAAGGCAACCTATGGAATGGGAGAAGATATTTGCAAATGGCATATCAGCTAAAGGGTTAGCATCCAGAATCTATAAAGAACTCCTCAAACTCAACACCCAAAAAATAAATAATCCAGTTAAGAAATGGGCCCAAGACATGAGCAGACACTTTTCCAAAGAAGACATACAAATGGCTAACAGACACATGAAAAGATGTTCATACTCAGCATCAGGGAAATTCAAATCAAAACCACTATGAGATACCACCTCACACCTGGTAGAATGGCTAAAATTAACCACACAGGAAACAACAGATGTTGGTGAGGATGAGAGAAAAGGGGACCCTGTTGCACTGTTGGTGGAAATGCAAGCTGGTTCAGCCTCTCTGGAAAAGAGTGTGGAGGTTTCCTAAAAGTTAAAATACAGTAATTGCACTACTAGGTATTTATCCAAAGGATAACAAGTAGTGATTCTAAGGGTCACATGCAACCCAGTGTTTATAGCGGCACTATCAACAATAGCTAAATTATGGAAAAAGCCCAAATGTCCATTGACTGATGAATGGATAAAGAAGTGGTGGTATATAAATACCATGGAATATTACTCAGCCATCAAAAGAATGAAATCTTGCCATTTGCAATGATGTGGATGGAACTAGAGTGTATTATGCTAAGCGAAATAAGTCATTCAGAGAAAGACAAATACTATATGATTTCACTCATATGTAAACTTAGGAAACCAAGCAGATGAGGAGTGCCTCGGTGGGGCAGTCCATTAAATGACTGACTCTTGGTTTCAGCTCAGGTCATGATCTCAGGAGTGAGATTGAGCCCTGTGTCATGCTCCGTGATCAATGTAGAGTCACTTGGGATTCTCTCTCCCTCTCCTCCTGTCCCTCCCACTCATGCTCTCTCACTACACTTTCCTTCAAATAAATAAATAAATCTTCAAAAAAAAAAAAAAGAAAAGAAAAGAAACAAAACACATGAACACAGAGGAAGGGAAAGAAAAATAATAAGAGAGAAGGAAACAAACCGTAAGAGACTCTTAACTATAGAAAACACACTGAGGGTTGCTGGAGGAGAGGTGGGTGAGGGGATGGGCTATGTGGGTGATGGGTATTAAGGAGGGCCCTTGTTGTGATGAGCACTGGGTGTTACATGTAAGTGATGAATCACTAATTTTTTTTCCAGAAACCAATACTACCAATATGTTAGCTACCTTGAATTAAAAAAAAAAAAAAAAAAAAGAATACATGCACCAAAAATATTTGAATGCACTACCCTGCTATAAACATTTGTCTGAATCTTGGAGAAATGACTTAAAATCATGCTGAAGTGATTTTTTGAGCATCTATTTCCTCTAGACTGTGAGTTTTGCACTTCCAAATGTTATCTTGATTTCTTATTGTCTTTTTTCCTCTTATCCTTGTAATTATTTAAACCTCTTCCTGACAACACTTGAGTTTTCAAGCAAGAAATTTGAGATAATGCCTTAAAATATATTGTGCAAAATCATTACTGAGGTCATATTGGCCAAATTTAATCTCAGCATCTTATTATATTTTGAGGCACAGATAACTGAATATAAAAATAAATTGTGCACTGTATCTTACTACATCAAATGTTAGAGGTAGATTGTTAGACTGATTTTAGTAGAATTTAGTTGTTTGTTAAAATATGTTGCCATATTCAAAGAGAGGTCATTGTAGGAGGCTGTAAATGTAAATTAAAATGGTGCAGCATTTTCTAGTTCTTTCATACATCGTTTTAGCTTTATTGGGCTTATTTAGCCTTATTATCCCAAATATTGTATTATTGAGGGTTTTTTTTAATTGCAGTTTGACAAAATTTAGAAAAAAAAGATTTTATGACTTACTTAAAAATTTCTGATTTTTTTAAAAGATTTTATTTATTTATTTGACAGAGAGAAAGAGATCACAAGTAGGCAGAGAAGGGGGGGAAGCAGGCTCCCTGCTGAGCAGAGAGCCCAATGTGGGGCTTGAGCCCAGGACCCTGGGATCATGACCTGAGCTGAAGGCAGAGGCTTTAACCCACTGAGCCATCTAGGCACCCCCAAATTTCTGATTTGTAAAAAAATGATTTCATTCGGTTATGTTTATGGAATACATCACTGAAATCTAGAGAAGATTGACTCTCATACAGAAATCTGCTTTATTATAGTTTCTTACTTGACCTAGACTGTACTTTGGAGAATTTGGGTAATTGTGAACTCAAACAATACCAGGGAAAAGTAACTTAGAGTCTTGCAGAAGCAAAATTAAGTTAATGAGAATGTAAACCTCATCTACAAAAACTGAAGCCAAAATGTCTATATCTGGACTCAAATTATCCAATTTAGCTGTCAACGTAGTCAATTAATGTGACAGCCAAATCCATACTTTTTTGTATTCACATGCTAATCAGCCTTCAGTGAACTAATAAATAGAGCAACGTCACATCATATTTACATGTGATGTTTTATTGTAGCTGTTCATGAAAGTGATGCTTTTAAAAGTTCAGTCAGATCATGTCATTCCCCTGCATGAATCCATTGAATGGCTTTGCATTACAAAGCAGAAGTCCATGTTTTACAGTAATCTTTAACATGATCATCGCCTTTTTCACTCTTATCCTCTCTGACTGCATCTCTTAGTTGCTCTGGAGTACCCTCTGGGCCCCAAACGAGCCAGGATTGCTTATTTTTTTAAAAAAATATATCATATTTTATAAATATTTATTATATTTCATGTGTCTGTGGGTTGATTGGACAGTCCTTCTGCTGATGTCCACAGGGCTCACTCCTGTGGCTGCATTTGGTTGGCAACAGGTACAGACAGCGCGGGCCCAGCTGAGAGAGCTGGGATGGTTGGATCTCTCTTTCCAGAGTCTTTCACCTTGGGCTTTTTCAGGCCATGGCAGTCAGGGTAGTGTCCCAAGAGGGGGAAGGCAGGAGCCATTAGGCCTCTCAAGGCTCACGCTACAGGACTTGTCCAACATGACTTCATCTGCATTCTATTGGTCAGAGCAACTCCTAAGCCCAGCTCAGATGCAGAGTGAAAAAGAGCTGTACAGCTGACCACATCATGGCATCACCTCTGAAATCCAGTTCACTTCATTCCAATGTCCTACTTTTTAAACCAAATCACCCATCCTTCTGCATTGGCATCCACCTCTTTAAGACTTCCAGTCCCTGACCTCTCCATCTTCCAGTCCCTTCCTAATTTTTCTTCTCTCTCAGTGCAAATGGCTGATGTCCTGGGCATCCTTTGTCTGCCCTCATCGTTTCTACCTAGATATTTGAAGGGTGTTATGCTGGCATTGGCAGTACTGAAATCATGCAGTCAGAGAGGAAACACATTAACCAAATGGACTGGAAGATTGGCCCCACCTAGTCTCAGACCTCAGCTCTCAACTCCACCTGTCAGCCCTTTTACCTGTTCCTGGCCAATTCCTCTCCCCTTCCCCCTTTAAAACTAGTCCAAACTCCACAGCTCCACACACTCCTTACCTGAACCCAGTATCTCACTCTTAGCAGACAGTCTTGTCTCTTACTCTGTTTCTGTTTGTTTTTTTTTTTTTCAAAGATATTATTCATTCATTTGACAGAGAGAGAGAGAGATCACGAGCAGGCAAAGAGGCAGGCAGAGAGAGGCGGGGGGAAGCAGGCTCCCCGCTGAGCAGAGAGCCCAATGCGGGACTCGATCCCAGGACCCCGGGATCATGACCTGAGCCGAAGGCAGAGGCTTAACCCACTGAGCCACCCAGGCGCCCCTCTTACTCTGTTAAGGAGGCAAAATCATTAGACATGATTGCACTCAACTTTCTGTCCCCAAACCAAGAGAAGTATCTTTCTCACCTTTTCCCCTTCAGTCTCAAAGAATGAAGTTTTCCCTCATGTAGTTCAAATCTCAAGCCTCCTCCTGCGCCCTTGATCCTAGACCTGCTTTTGGATTCTGGGAAACTGAATTGAAGACATACAGAGTGACTGACTGGTGGCAGGGGGCAGAAGCCAAAATATAGGGGAAAAAGGCAATAAGCAGAAGACATGAGGAAGAGCAATTCATAAGCAGCAATGGAGAGGAAGCAGACTGTGAGTAAATTGAAGCAATGAAGCAAAGAGAAGGCGAATCAAGAGAAGGTGTTTGTCAGAGGCAAGAGCAATAGAAACAGAGGCAAGACTCGCCAAAGTCAACATGATAGTCAAACACAGAAAAAGAGAGCTCCAGACCCACTGCTGAGCTGGAAAATACTGACGTCACTTCCCAAACTCCATTCCTGTTTTTATGAGCCCAACTGTGTAGTGTTCCTGAAATCTTGCAAGACCCAGATGCTCAGATAAGGGTCTTATTTTTATTATTGCTGCCTATATTCTTTAGCAAATATATTTTCAATAATTTCCCTTTATTGGTGGGAACTTGAGCATGAAGTAATTCCTTAGGAAACACAGTCATAATGTTATGTTAAAGATAGGGGATGTTTTATTGTCTTTGTGCTGTGACTCATCAGCTTTGACGGGGAGGTTCCCAACTTTCATTGGATACCTTTTGGATCTCCTCCTCCCTGAGCAACATTTTCAATTCCTTGTCTCTCTTAAAAGACGACAGTTTTTATGATGAAGTTGAAAGGAAGCAATACAGACATAGTGACTATAGAAGCGAATCCTCAGTACCTCCTTTTGCGAGCATATATTCATTTCTAAAATCTTCAACTGGGGGAAAAGTGAGAACTTAATGCATTCATGTCCCATTGTAAAGGCTGGGTATCAAAATAAATAGTAGAAACGGGCTGCTTTTCATAAAATGCTTTCCAGAAAGTGCCACTCATTAGGATAAACATAGAAAAGCTACATGGTAACCATCTTACAGATTGCAAATGAAAGGAAAAATTTGAGAAGCAATATTAGCTGTTATATTGCTTTAGTTTAAATTCTAGCCACAAGTTTATTCCAGCAAATTTCAGGTTTATATTATCTGTAATCTCCAAGTGTGATTCACCTTATTTTATGTTTTGTTACTAATCCAATCAAGATATTTGTTTATACTTTGCAATAAGAATTTGAGTAAATGTTAGACTGTATCTTTTCCATTATTCAGAAGTAAATCATTTAACAGTACTTGAGAAATAAAGAATAGAAAATTTTCCCAAGAGGGATTTTATTCTAGTAGCAGAGGGACTATAGTGCCTTTTTAGCAGAATCAAAGTCCTTTTCGATGACATCTGGTCATAGATTGGTAGCTGATGATTCTTGATTCTCATTCTTCTGATGCTTCATATGTCAAAAATTCTGTCAACAAAATTGCCTTTGCTTTGTCAATCAACAAATGAAATGACTATAGTATTTCAAGGTAGATGATATGAATGTTCTTGTTAGGAATGCATAACAGCAATTATATTCAGTATGACTTAGGTATGCATTAAAAAAGACTGAAGTATTTTAGTATACTAGATAATGTATCCCAACATAAATATTTGACATTAGAAAATAATTTGGTTAAAAATTATTTAAGTGTCAATGTCTTTGTCCAATCATCTCTGTAAATACTTAAAGTGTTAAAACATATGGAAATGACCAGTAAATATAATTCCAACCTAAACATTATAAAATGGTGTCTTATTCAGATTAGTAATTTAATACATTCTTATTATACACAAGGGAGTCTATTAGAAAATACTGGGGAAAAATTAAAACTATAAATAATTCTTTCTCTAAAAGAGATAAGACAATAGTATTCATTTATGTATATTTTATTCATTTTTTTTAAGATTTTATTTATTTATTTGACAGAGAGAGATCACAAGTAGGCAGAGAGGCAGGCAGAGAGAGAGAGAGGAGGAAGCAGGCTCCCTGCGGAGCAGAGAGCCCGATGTGTGGCTCGATCCCAGGACCCTGGGATCATGACCTGAGCCGAAGGCAGAGGCTTTAACCCACTGAGCCACCCAGGTGTCCCTATTTTATTCATTTTTAAAGATATACAATCATTCAGAAAGCATTTATTAAATGCCTGACATATTTCCAAGGCTATATGTAATATACTATCTTCTAAGGTTTTATTCTAATGGGAAAAAAAACCCAGAAATGTAAAAAATTTGCTATAAAGTAAGATATGAAAACATAATAGAAAATACCGTATTTGTTAGAAAAAACAATTACTTTAGGAGTTTATAAAAGATAGTATTTATGGTTAGGTTACTAAGCAAAATCTTCATGGGAGTAGGTGGCATTTTGCTTGGCCATGTGGAGATGGAAGATAAAAAGGGCACTCCAGATATATATGTACCTTTCACTTTGCAAAGAAATTGATGTGGAAAGTTTGAAGTAAGTGAATTATCAGTGGATTGCCTGAAAGGGTGTAAGTCCATTTTCAGTAAATCCAACATCTGGGCTATTTCAGGCACAAAATCTTTATATATATATATATATAAAATAAGATATAAAAAGGCTATCTATATAAAGGATATTTAAAAAGATATTTAAAAATAAGTTTTGAAGATGGGTTAGGTCAGAATATTGAGAATTTTGAACACTGAGCTAGATAGAGCATTTTATTTTATTCTATAGACAAACAGAAGTTCACTGACTTAATCAAAGTGGATTTCATTAAGACAATTTTGACAATATGTTTGAGGCTATTATTAAAAGTAATCTGGATGAGAAACATATCTGAAGTAGCAGAATAAGAAACTCTAAAATTTTACTCTTCCATAAAAGCAGTAAGGACACTGCTGAAAATTGTCACAATGAACTTTTTAGAATTCAATTACAAGGGATGTCTGGGTGGCTCAGTTGATGGTCCTAGTACCTGAGATCTAGTCCCGCATTAGTCTCCTTGCTCAGTGGGGAGCCTGCTTCTCTATCTGCCTGCAGCTCCCACTGCCTGTGTTCTTTCTCTCTCTCTCTGACAAATAAATGGAATCTTTAAAAACAAAACAAAACAACAACAATGACAACAATTAAAAAAAGACAAGAAATAAAAAAGCACCCAGACTCTATGTGAAAAGGCTTATTTGTGTTAAAAAAAAAAAAAATCTATTCCAAAATTAAGAATTCTAGAAATTAACCCAAGGCTTACAAAAATCTGAAGAACATTTTTTCAAGAAACAATGGTTGCATGTTGGTAAGAATAACAAATTTTATGGTATTTTAACTTGCCCTATTCCCAGCCCCTTCTTTCCAATTCCATGATAGCCTCAAAGACCAATAACCTTGAAAATACAGTTGTTGTAAAAAGCAACAGCCTAGCAGCCAGAGCAGAATGAGTTTGGAGATCTCCTAAAGTCTCATGCTCAGAAAATTGTCACTATTTGATCCGTTTGGAAGCCCCAGAAAAGGCTCCACTTTAAAGGTTTTTCTTTATCTGAGCTGATCCAGAGATTGCTTTGTACACATTCCAAAACCCTATGGCATTTGTCAAAAATGATGAGTAATAATCACTGAATTTTATTACTGCCTTCAATGAAGATTCCAGATGGGGTAACAGGAAGCTGAAAACAAAAACAAAAACAAAAACCTTAAAGTTAAAAATTTGGTTAAGATATGTCCACGGAGGAATTTGAAAGCTTTTAAATTTTCTTGGGAACCTAGAACAATATACCTACAATCAAGGCTATGAACATGCTAAGGAAAGACCTGAGAAGGCTCTAATCTCTCAAGTCTGGCTGACCTTGAGGCTTGGTGCATGTGAAAAGCAAAGGCAGGGATAGAATTGTAAACTGCTTGCCGGAGTGTTGGCTGCTCCAGTGGACAAAGGCCAGAAGACATTGATTCAAGGTATTTAAGGAAATCTGTCCAACCATTAGCTGTCCAACCATAAAGTAACCAAGCAAAACATCAATGCCCACATATCTACAGACTTTACAAACTTAGTTGAGAAAATTGCTACACAAATAAACAGCAGCAATAATAATGAACAGCAGTAACAACAAATCCTGGTTTGGCGGAGAAGGATTCAGACTTCCAGAGTTGCCACATTATTATTTGAATGTTTAGTTTCCAACACAAAATTATGAGGCATGCAAGAAAACACTAAATTACTAAAGCCTCTACCCAGAAAAAAAAAAGAAAAGTCAATCAAATTGATTGATACCCAGATACCCAGATGTTGAATTTACTCAAAATGAACTTTAAGCCATTATAAAAATGTTGAAAACTATAAAGGAATGCATGTCTAAATAATTAAACAGAAGTATGAAAACAATGTACCACCAAATATCAATGAGATAGAAATTATTTTAAAAAGGGCCAAGTAGAAATTTAGGACTTGAAAAGTACAATAACTGGAATGTAAAAATCACCAGAGGGGCTCAACAATGGATTTTTGAACTAAAAAAAGAAACACAGTGCCCTAGAAGAGAGATCGGTTGAGACTATTCACTCTGAGAAACAGAAAGAAAAAGGGTAAAAAAATATAAATAGAAACTCAGATTATATACATGACCTGATTGTATTTAAAGCAGGAATCTAAAGTTGGTTTAATACATGAAAATAAATCAATGCAATACAACATACTGACAGAATAAAGGACAAAAGCAGACAACCATCTGAGTAGATTTAAAATAAAATTATTTGATGAAATCCTTACCCTTTCATGATAAAAACACTCAACATACTGGAAATAGAAGAAAACATCCTCATCCTGTTGTGTATATCTACGGAAAAGTCACGGCTAACGTCATATTTAATGGTAAGGACTGAATACTTTCCCCCTTAGATAAGGAACAAGACAAATTTGTGTACTCTCACCACTTCTATTCAACACTGCACTGGGAGTTCTTGCTAGGGCAATTAGTCAAGGAAGAAAATGAAAAAAAAACCAAAATGCCAAGAATCCAGATTGGAAGGAAAGAAGTGTGTCTCTGTGTGTGTGTGTTTGTTGTTGTTTTTAATCTACATATGACATGTGGAAAATCTGAAAGAATCCATAAGAGAACTATTTGAACTAATAAATAATTCAGCAAGTTTGCAGGTCCAAGATCAATATAAAAAAATCAATTTTATTTTTACATACTAGCCATGAACAATTAGAAAAGGAAACTAAGAAAACAACCCTATTTACAAACCATAAAAGAACAATATGCTTAGGAATAAATTTGACAAAAGGAGTATCAGACTTACACATATAAAAACCACAGAACACATCACTGAAAGAGATGAAAAGATATCTAAATAAACTGAAAAACATCCCAAGCCCATGAATTGGAAGACTTAAGTTGTTTAGATTGAAAAACTCTGAATTAACCTACACTTTCAGTGGAAATCCTGTCAAAATTCCAGGTGTTTTGTTTGTTTTTGTTTTTGTTTTTGTTTTGGAAATTGACAGGCTTTCCTGAAATTCATATGGAAATCCAAGGGACTTAGAATAGCAAAAACACGTTAAAGATTTCACATTTCCTGATTTGAAAGCTTACTACAAATCTACAGTAATCAAGAGTATGTACTAGCATAAAGTTCTATAGAATAGTATTGAGAAATCAAAAATAAACCCTTACAGTTACATTCAAGTGATTTTCGCAAAGGTGTCTAGACAACACAATTGGAGAAAGAAAAGTCCTTTCAAAAAATTATGATGGGACATCAAATGGATATCCATACTGAACAGAAAAAAGTTTGCTACCTCATACTACATACAAAAATGAACTCAAAATGGATTAAAGACCCACATGTAAATTGCTAATACCATAAAACTTTTAGAAGAAACATTGGAGTAAATCTTTGCAACCTTATATGGATAATGGTTTTTAAGATATACACCAAAAGTTCAAGCAACAAAAGAAAAAAAAGCCAGATAATTTGCCTTTCTTAAGATTGAAAACATGGCAACAATATACACTCTTACTTAATATTTTATTGAAATATAATCTGTATAATCAGATTTTTTTAAAAGATTTTTATTTATCTATTTGACAGAGAGATCGAGAGAGCACAAGGAAGCAGAACAGCAGAGGGAGAAGCAAGCTCCCTGCCGAACAGGGACCCTCATGTGGAGCTCGATCCCAGGACCCTGGGATCATGACCTGAGCCAAGGGCAGTCGCCTAACCAACTGAGCCACCCAGACACCCCCAGATTTTTTTTTTTAAAGGAAGAACTAAAACCATACAAAGAATGAATAGAAAATAGAAAAAAGTTCTTATTTTTATACTTAATGCTAGCCAAAAGGCCAAAAGCCAATTAACTGTTTCTATTTTTAAATGACATGTTTGTTTAGGTAGGCATAGATTTGTGAACATTATAAAAATTCTAAAAAGAACACCTAGACCTAATATGTGCATTCACTAAAATCATAAGACATTATAGTGTAAGTGCCTGATATTAAGCTTTTTTGTGATAATGTAAGTGCTTGATATTAAGCTTTTGATTACCAAGGCACTTATTTCAAAGACGTCCTTGTCAAATACACATATTGCTAGTTGTAAGATATAGCTACTAACAAAACAATTAAATACAAAAGCATGCTGCCCCACCATGAAGTTCCCCTTTTAGAAAGCCCTGGATGATCTAGATAACTGATCACCTGGGGGACTCTGCTTTTCCCTTTCTGTGCTCTAACTCCCACTCTTTTGCTTTAAATTTGTCAGTAAAGAGTCAACTCATTAAACTCTAGGCACCTCACCCTTTACCCTATTAAAAGCAGAGTCCTGGATTCATGCTCCCTCTTTCTCTCTCCATGACTTCATTGTGAGGTCCTCGGGTATTCCATATATCCTCCAGTACCTGTGAGTAATGAATCTTGTTCATGCAGGTGTCCCAGTGGTTTTTGCTGAGGTTACTATTGCAATAATAAAAGAACCACAAGGGCTGGTCCAGCCTCAACATTGACTCCTGTTGGAGAAATGTCTATGGTAGCTTACCACAGGTGGTAAATGCCTCAGACATTTCTAGCCCATAGCATCATTATCAGTAGTCTGAGACCCAACACAGCAGATATACAGAACATAAAGTGACAGAAAAAAAAAATCAACAGAATTTCTATATACTATATATGAACACATCAACACTGAAATTAAAGACACAATGCCATTTAAAGTCACTCAAAATTAAATGACGTATTCAAGAATAATCCTATCAAAATATGTACCATTCTTGCATATTGAAAATTATAATTCACCATGAACAAAATCAAACAATATGTATATAAATGGAAAGACATATCATGTTCATGAGTTGAAAGACTTAATATAGTAAGGATGTTGATTCTCTTTTAATTGATAAATAAGTTTAACATAATTCTTATAAAAATCCCAGTAAGATTTGTTGTGCATATTACATAAGATTATTTTTTAAATTACTTAGAAAAATAAGGGAATTCACATAGTTAAAACAATTCTTAAAAAAAAAATGGAAAAAATAGCCTAACTAATTTCAAGACTTTGTATATCCTTGCATTATATATGACTCTGGTGGTATTGGCAGAGGGATAGACACACAGATCAATTAAACAGGATAGAGAGGCCTGAAATCACTCCATACAAGTATGGCCTCCTAAGTTTTGACAAAGTTACAAAAGCAATCACTGGAGGTAGGATAGCCTTTTAAACAATGGTGTTGGAACAATTGGTTTGTGCTGCGGGAAGAAAACAGGAACCTCTACATATAACTTGTGCTTTATAGAAAAATTGACTTGGGGTGCCTGGGTGGCCCAGTCATGTAAGCGTGCGACTCTTGATTTCTGCTTAGGTCATGATCTTGGGATTAGATTGAACCCCTCATCAGGCTCTGTGCTTAGCATGGAGTCTGCTTTAGATTCTTTCTCCCTCTCCCTCCAGCTCTCTCTCTCAAATAATAAATAAAATCTTAAAAAAAAAATTCACTCAAATGGATAACAGGCTTAAATGTAGAATATAAAATTATGAAGCTTTTAACATGACTCCGGAGAAAATCTTCAGAATTTGTGGTTAAGCAACAAGGTCTTGATACCATAGGCAAAATCCATATAAAGAAAATTTGATAAATTGAACTTCATCAAAATACTTTTGCTCTGTGAATGATCCTATTAAAAGGATCAAAAGACAAGCTACAGACTGGAAGAAAATATTTACAAAACATATATTCAACAAAGGCCTACTATCTGGAATATACACAGAACTATTAAAACTCAACAGTAAAATAAACAAACAAGCAAATAAAAAAACAAAAAACATTAAAAACCAACCTAATTAGAAAATGGGCAAAAGCATGAAAAGACATTTCATTGAAGAATATGTGAAACTAGTAGAATGTGTAAAAATGGTAGGGCTGATCTAGAAAACAACTTGACAGTTTATTTTAAAAACTACACATACAAGGAAGAAATTAGAAAAAATTTATATTGACACAAAAACCTATAAATGAATGTTGAAAGCAGCTTTATTCATAATAGTCCCAAACTGGAAGCAATCCAAATATGCTTGGTGAAAGATTAGATAAACTGTGAAACATCCAAATTATGGAATACTAATCAGCAATAAAGAGGAGCAATGTATTGATACACAAAACAATTTGGATGAATCTCTAAATTATGCTGAGTTTTAAAAAAGCCAATATCCAGATATTACATATTATATGATTACATTTACACAACATTTTTGAAATGACAATTATAGAATGGAGAACTAATTATTGGTTTTCTAGGGTTTAAGTAAGTAGGATGGGATGGAGGTGGGAGAGAAATCTGTGTGGCTACAAAATAAAAAAAAGGCAAAATGAGTAATCTTAAAATATCAGCATATTAATTATATCAGAGTCAATATGCTGGTTGTGATATCCTACTATTGTTTTGCAAGTTGTTTCCATTGTGTCAACTGCATTAAATGAACATGGGATTTTTTTATATTATGATATTATATCTTACAAGAGTATGAGAATCTATAATTATCTCAAAATAATAAATATAATTTAAAAACCTTGGGTGTTAAAAACATGAGAAAGGAAATAACAGAAGAAATACTTTGCAACACAGAATAGATGAAAATTTGGTTGCAGGAAAGAAATGGAGAGAGGTTACCTTTATTGTTTATTATTTTTTGGTCAGATTGTACTATATGACATTCAAAATACAATAATTACTGAGTATCTACTTTTTTTAAGGCACTGAGTCCTACTCTAAGAGTATTGTGTTTTATGATTATATTTAAAGCAAATGCTAAAAAATTCTTGTATAACTTAAAAAGTCAACATTGTTTTACTTAACCTCTATCTTTTCTAAGGTCTGATAATGGTTGATTAATAAATGTATTGTTTTGTATCAAAATTTTAGGTTAATCATAATTCTTAGAGTTAATAGTGTCCATTTATACCATCTCAAATAAATGGACACTTACTGTTATAATAAAAGCAGTAAGACTTTGGGTAGTTTAATTGGCTTGGATAGCACATGAGAAATTATTTTAGTAAATGCAATTGTAACTCTTCTGTCCAAACTGGGAAATTGCTTCTAAATGAAACAATCATTACACATGCTGACCATGGCAAATGATTGGGTTGTTACTATGGGAAAAGCAATTGCAACAATTAACCAAGGCTACCAATCGCAGTAATTAATTGTCAGAACTGAAGCTCTCTTGCTAAGGAAAAGGTCAGAATGTGAAAAGCAAAAACAGGAATACAAGTGAAATCACAGAGTTGTATGAAGACTGATGTCAACTTGAAACAGGTTTGTAATTAAACATTTAAAGGATGCCCCAATAGGGCATATAAGTCTGAAATTGATCCCAAACCAGGAGATATGTTCTCAGTAGGGAAAGATTCAAAAAAACCTCAAGTGAGTTCCAAAAACTAGGGTATCTGAACAGACCCTTCATGAAAGCAGGAGGCCCTCCAAAAGTTTGGCAGAAGGTGGGACTTACAGTCTCGGGGCAATATTTAACAAGAATACCACTTACCCCACTTCCTGACCTTGAGAGACATGGTTTATGATAGAATAAAGCAGCCTATCTTTGAGTAACCTACAAGGAAAGTCGTGTCCTTAAGAGAAAATAATTGAAAGCAAGAACATTTCCATTTTGCTAAATATAGAACTTGAATTTCATAGAGCAGACATCTGGAATTAGAAGGCACATGAAGGCAACATTAAAAAAAAGAGTATGGGTGATAATCTGATCAGAAAGAAATGAAATTTCGATGATGACTGAGGTGAACGGTGCCACCAGGCATGGTGGCAGAAGAATGGGAAGTGGACTTTGTGCTGTTGTCTGTTAGCTACCCCAAGATTGTGGCAGCTTATAAAAAGGTGACTTTCTGAAGGTTGCTCATGTAATGATGTTTATAGTTGGTAGTCATCTGTCAAAGACATAACATTTTATAGGCAAGAAATAGAAACATTTTTGTGTAAGTTCATTCATTCAGCTTTGTGCAAGACATTGCATCAGGCACTGAGGATTTAGATGTAAGCAAAACAGACAAAACCCTTACCTTCAAAAAGCTTGCATTCTAGTAGGAAGGAGCATATCAAGGGCTACTTGGTGTCTCTAGGTAAGTGTCTCTAGGTTTCTGTGTATGTTTATATCACGTATATACATGTAAATGTAAGGCAGTGAGGGGATATTATCAAACAGGGAGGAGTTCAGTAATGCCTCAAACGAAATAGTAGAAATATATAGCAGTATTCTAGAAAGAATTCAGAAGAATTCTTTCTAAGCCCGGGAGGTGTTCTTTTTAATTTAATGTAATATAATTTATTTTAACTTTATTTAGTTCAATTTATGTTAACTTATTGTATTTCTCTACCTCCTTACAACATCATATAATCTAGTCTAATTTCTGAGCCCCTTAATTGAAACCTGCCTTACTTCTGTGTCATTTAATTCCTGGTTCAATTCAACCGGTACTTGGGGCCTAAACTTTCATATTTTTCATGCTTCCACAAGCTGTCTTTTTCCACTGCTGTCTGTCTGGGTTCCCCCATGTTTATTTATACCCCTGCCTGAACTTTGTTCCTAATCTTCTATTCAGTTCTAGGTTCCAGGAATTTGTCTCCTAGATTCCAATTTTATCCTAATTTTCCCAATTAGGAACTGGCTCACATCTATTGAGGACTCGACTAAAAAGAATACAGTTATTTATGGTAAATAATCTGCTAAATGATAGAACATAAACACTTTCAAATTAATAATCTTTCCTTGATTCACCAAGATTCTTCACTTTGGAATGATACTAAATAGATATAACTTGGCATAGGAATTTGTCTCATGACTTTTATTTGAATAAGTTAATGAATTTGATGCTTCAGAATGCCGCTGTTGTTTCCAAAATTCTTTCTCAAACTTTCTCAGGAAACCAGTTGCTAATGGAAAAAGAAAGAAAGAAGGAAAGAAAGAAAGAAAAAAAGAAAGAGAAAGAAAGAGGGAAGAAGGAAGGGGGTATTAGAAGGAAAGAAAGAAAGGAAGGAAGAAAGAAAGAAAGAAAGAATTTGCTTCCTTAAAGCATAAAGTATAATTTACGGTGGTAAAAAGTCTTGACAAATCACAGGGTGAACCAAGGTCCCTGGACAAGATAACATCAGAGAACTATGCTATCGTCCCTTTGATTACTCTCATTGCCATGGTGATAGAAAAGGGAATGAATTTTGGACAAGTAAGGAAATTCTAATATTCCTGCTTATAAATCTGAATTTATTAGTGAATATTTATTAGTGAATAATTCGGATACCCACATGTCCAATAATATCTCTTAAGATTCATCCAGCCAGTAAGAGTTTGAATTCCTTCAAGTTATCCAAAACTCAAAAATGTCCAGAGCTACTAAAATGGGGGTTGGGTGGGATGTGGGTAGAACCTGCATCTACATGCAGCATCTATGTTTGAAGTGAAAAGCCATCAGATCTTTCCATGTTGTTCATTTTTGCTAGGTTTGGTATCACGCTTGTAACATATCAAAGAGGCAGGATGGCAGACATATAAGTGGTATTCAAATGTATCAGCTGCTGTCAGGGAAGAGGAAATGTAACAACGGAATGATGAGTGGGGACCTGGGCAAGGCTTCAAAATGGGAAAGAGAGAACAGGTGCATGTGTCAGGGAGAGCCTAAAAATTGCATCTCAGCTTATGACTGTTGTTGCCAAGGCAGAGAAGGAACATCTATTCTCTGCCCTGATGCTAAGCACCATTCTTTACTGAAGCTTAATAGAGTATGGCGGGTGCGTTCTGATTTGCAGAGTAAGAAAAGGTTTCACACATGCAAGTTATGTAGATATTGGGGAGTCATCAATGTCCTAATAATGTTACACAATTCATGTTATCAGTTTCCTCCACTGGATTCTATTACCCCACTGAATTAAGTCAGAAAGTGTTAATGTGGAGAAAATCTGTCAACAACTGTCTGAAAACATTAGTTGAGTATGGGGTTAGAGAAACATCAAGGCCCTGTTGTGTGGTAGGTGTACTATTTCCATAGTACATGAATATACGCACATGAACAATCCATTCTAAGGCAGCCCAGTAGGAGAATTATGCCACTTTTTAAAATCACACACATTTCAATTTCCTAAAGTATTGGAAGGTTCATGTTGCTTTCATGGCTGATAGGGATTACTGTGGTTGTCAGACTGGAGAAGGATACATATTAATCAAGAAGAGTTAGAATAGTATCCCATGGACTCAACTACGTTCTCTGTCAAAAGTCAGTTTTATTCTCCATGTATAGAGAGGAAATGTGCATTTTATTGGAATCTCGGAAGAACTGGTTTTATTTGGGATTCTGTTCATCAGGATTTCATTAGAAATATATTTTGGGGGCGCCTGGGTGGCTCAGTGGGTTAAAGCCTCTGCCTTTGGCTCAGGTCATGGTCCCAGGGTCCTGGGATCGAGCCCCGCATTGGGCTCTCTGTTCGGCGGGGAACCTGCTTTCCCCCTCTCTCTCTGTCTGCCTCTCTGCCTACTTGTGATCTCTGTCTGTGAAATAAATGGATAAAATCTTAAAAAAAAAAAAGAAATATATTTTGTTTGCTTGTTCTAGCACATGCTTATGTATTTTTAAAGTATTTTATTTACTTATTTGAGAGAGAGAGCATGAGTGGGGGCAGGGAGGAGCAGAGGGAGAGGGAGAAGCAGACTCTTTGCTGACTGGGGAGCCTGATGCGGGCCTCAATCCCAGGACCCTGGGATCATGACCTGACCTGAAGGCAGATGCTTAACTGACGGAGCCTCCTGGGCACCGGTGTTTTAACACATACTTATTGAGCACTCACTATAGGTCAAACCATTCTACGTGCTTTAACAAATCTTCACTCGCTTAATCCTCATTACCATTTTATAAGGCAGGCAAAATTATTCCTATTTTATTCTTGGGGAAACTGAAGCCCTGAAAGCTTGAGTAACCTCCCAGATTCAGATAGCCAGCCTATGAGCTGCATATGGAATCTGCAAAGATCCGTATCTATAGTATGTGGTCATTACCACAACATTACATCCCTTTGTCCTTTTATTTCTTTTGCTGTTGTGATATTCAAAGATTCGAAATATCTTGGATGGTAACCGAGAGGGTATTATGCTAATTGAAATAAATCAGACTGAGAAAGACAAATATTGTATGATTTCACTCCTTTGTGGGATGGGCAAAATGAATGAAGAGAAGTAAGAGATACATACAGGCTTCCAGTTACGGAATGAATAAGTCACAGGAATAAAAAACACAGCAGAACGAACATAGTCAATGGTATTTTCATAGCGATGTAACAAGACAGAAGGTAGCTGGACTTAGTGATGAGCATAATATAATGTTTAAAGTTGTCCAGTCACTATGTGGTACACCTGAAATTAATGTAGCATTGCATTTCAACTATGTTTAAATAAAAAAATTAAAAAAATTGAAATGGATAAAAGAATAACAGAAATTAAAAAAAAAAACCTAGGACAAAAGGAAAAAGATTCTAAGTGTCTTTATTAACTCTAGAGCCAACATTAAAGCATGACAAATTGGAGAAACAATGGCTTCAGGTTCTAGTTCAATGTGAACTCAATGTATAGCATAACTGCTAAAAAGTACATTTTCCAGCTTAGGCTACCTGAATGGTATCCACATAACAGTAATTACTAGCTTAGGTGGGTCCTGTACTACTTGGATCACAACTGGAATACAGTGCTGAAAGAGTGAGTGCTACCCTTAACTGGATTTTGACTAAGATGGTTGTTTAAGTACCCATTATGTACACCTGTACTGGGTTAGGTCCTGACGCATACAGTGTGGGGGTGCTACCTAAAAGAATGGTAGCATATCCCGAAGGCATGTGAACATGGAAAATGGGGGCGAAAAGACTGGTGGGGATGGTGGGGATAAGTAGTGTTGGCATGATACCTATTTTTGAATATTGGAATGCCTACAGCATAGGGAGTAAACTTGTCCTCGCTTACTCCAGAATTGAAGCGCAAAAAGAAGAGAAAGAAAGTTTAGGCTTAACAGACGTTTAAATTCTTCAGAGCTTAAAAAAAAAAAAAATTTAAATAAATAAATTCTTCAGAGCTGATCACCTGATCTGGGGCCATGGCGATGGGTGATACAGAGGGTATTGTTGCATGGGCTGAGAGGTCAGGCTTGGTCACATTAGCTACATTTCTTCCAACGTTAAGATTGTATGGCTTTTTAGGAAAGAATCTGCATAGGACTTAGAAGTTTAAAACAGGATGTAAATTCCTGAGAACCCCTTTTGCCAGATTCATCTTTCTCAGTGCTCACCATGTGATGACCTGCCATGTACCTTAAACTACAGCCTGTGAGGCTTCCTAAAATCAGCTTTCACTTCCAAAAATTGGAGAGCTACAATAAAGGTCAAAGTCGGTAGAATCTTCTAGTACAGAGTTTTTCAACTTCTGAACTATTGACATTTGGATAATTCGTTGTTTGGGGAGGTCGTCAGGGGCTATTTAACAGTATCTCTAGCCTTGACCCATAAAATGACAGTATCTTTCTCACCTGATCCCTCAAGTAATGACAACGAAAAAAGCCTCTAGATATTGCCAAATGTCCGGTGGGGAATAAAATTGTCCCAGATTGAGAATCAGTGTTACAGTATTATTTAAAAACTAGGTATAACAAATTTTAAAATTCTGTGAAAAAAATATTCCATATAACCAAGAAGGGAAAAATGAGTAAGAAGCTAAGATGTACGCATAATTCTGAGTTTAGTAATTCAAGACTGTTTTGCTAAAAGCAATACTATTAAATGTAATTTCACTGTATATTTCATGGGAGTATTTTAAGAAAAAAATTTTAATTCCATGAATCACTAAGAAGTTTTTTTTTTAATTCAGCATTCAGATAAATATGTCTTCAGTGTTAATTAAATGATTCAATTCATTCAGACTCCTTAAATCACGTCCAGTATATAATAATCAGTATATGACAATGTGAAAATATTCAAACTTCTGGTGAATATGTTTTTGTATACTCTTTTTAATGATACATGTACTGTGAAAAATATTGTCTTGGGGCACCTGGGTGGCTCCGTCAGTTAAGCATCTGCCTTCGGCTCAGGTCATGATCCTGGAGTCCCAGCATCAAGCCCTGTGTTGGGCTCTCTCATCTGCAGGTAGTCTGCTTCTCCCTCCCCCTCTGATCCTCCCCACTCTCGTGCTCTCTTTCTTCTCTAATAAATAAATAAAATCTTTTAAAAAAAAGAATATTATGTCTTGCTATTTACTATATGGTTTGTATTTCAGAAGCACATGTAATACTAGATAAGCACCCAATATATATTTGTGCATAAATTAATTGAACAGATGTGTAAATAAATGAATGGATATCTTTTATTTTTATCAGTATACTGGTAGATACATACCACATCTTTACTATATGGAAGGAATGATAATAGGTTTTATATTTGCAAGATATTTGATAAAATGCTTATCTGAGATAATATAAGAGGAAGATAATGTCTTTAATGAGTCTGTTCAGGTGAACAGGATGGACAACAGAATAGTAGTAGCATGAATTAAATGTTATTTACAGGAATGAAATTTGAAAAATAAGTTAAGAAAGAAGTAGCAAATTTTCTAGCAGGAATAAAAGGACATAGAGAGTTCAGGAATCTAATACTTGTCAATTTGGACAGGAAAGTTCTCAACACAGCTGAATAAAACTTGGGTTCTACAGAATGGATCAAATAAAGGGTTTAAGTCTGCATGCCATTAAATTCTTTAAGTTTAGATGATCAATAATAGCTCAAGGAGAAAAGGTAAAAGTTTTAGTCATGTCATGAACACCTTAGAGGATTAAGATACCTATAATTAAATCTAGAGAGAAGCATGTATCTAAAAGAATTATAGTACATAGTTGACTATTAAATAGATAAGAATACAATTAAGCTTTAAAAAGAGTTTGTTTGAAAGAGAGGGAGAGAGAACTTGAGTGAGCAGGGGAGGGTCAGAAGGAGAAGAGAGAGAATCTCAAGCAGACACAAGCTGAGTCCAGAGCCCAACTCTGGGCTTCATCTCAAGACCTTGAGATCATGAACTTGAGCTGAAATCGAGTTGGAGGCTTAACTGACTAAACCACCCAGATGCCCCAGAATATAACTAAGTTTTTAAAAGAATTAAAGACTTAGTATACTGACTAAAATATCAACAGACTGAACTAAAAAAAGAATGTGACTATTAAATATTTAAAATGGACTTTGGGACCTCAGTCTTCTAGAGACAGGAGGCCAACTGAGAAATCTGCCCAGCCCCAAAGATGTAGGCATGGAGTTAAGGAATAAGATTATCCAGTCACCTGAATAAGCTACTCCTAGGGAGTAGACTAGGAGCTCAATGAAGGACCACTTCCCCCAACCCACTTCCGAGAGTAGGGGCTCCTTATCAGGATTGCTAACTGTCTGTAGCTCTAGAATAGGTCTGTTTGGTCACTATTATGCATTCCCTCATTCATTACTTACATAGTGTTTATTAGGGACAGATAACTTTTCTTTTTCTCTGATTTTCAAATCAAGAAAACACACACTGGACTTAATACAAATTATTTCAAAGCAATGGACTTTGAGCTGACTGAAAATCAGATGGAGCTTTTGGGTTTTCTTTCTCCTAGGAGAAGTAGGTATATGTTGCATGTAGAAAAGACAGTGACCTGAATATTTATAACTCAACGGGTAGGTTCTCTTAGTCATTTGGGCTATTCACAGATGTTCAGTGTTTTATTGCAGACATGTGGTAGGATTGGAATTATCTGCCACTTGAAATCAGATATTCCTTGTGGCTTGCTTTGACCAATAAAACATGAATGGAATTGCTATGTGTCACTTCCAGGCAGAAGTATTAAATCCCAGAAGATCCATGCCATATTCTCTTGTACTTAATTGTGTAATCATGGAAACTTGTGTCAAGATGGTGCCTCCAACAATCTTGCCAACCCACAGAGGGCATGTAGCATGGTTAAGAAGTAAATTTCACAATTCCAAACCACTGAAAGCTTTCTAATTGTTGGTTTTCACAGCATAACCCAATATGTTTTGACTGACACCACTATGAATTCTTTTTAAGATCTGTGAAGTCATTGAATGTTTCTACAAAATTCTATAAAAACCTGCTTATAATGTAATAAAATTAGTTGGGATATAAATAAAAGCTATAAAGAGGGTATAAATAAAAACTACATTTGCTTTCACATTTTCCAATTACTTCCATTCTAATTTATTTTCAGGATTCTTTCTTTCTTTCTTTCTTTTTTTTTTTTTAACGATTTATTTATTTATTTGTTTGACAGACAGAGATTACAAGAAGGCAGAGAAGCAGGCAGAGAGAGAGAGAGAGGGGAGGAAGCAGGCTCCCTGCTGAGCAGAGAGCCCCATGCCGGGCTAGATCCCAGGACCCTGAGATCATGACCTGAGCCGAAAGCAGAGGCTTTAACCCACCAAGCCACCCAGGCGCCTCTCAGGATTATTTCTATTGATTACTGAATTATAAACATTTTTGTCAACATTTTTAAAGAATGCAAAAACTTATATAACAATATAGATATAGAATCTGGCTTTTTCTGAAGTCCCACAAATTCCATAATTCATTAATAATCATTATTGAAAATAATTTTAGAACATTAAGACAATTTTTAAACTGGTTCTTTTTCACCTCATTAGGCATATTGAATCTTTATTCTACTGTGTAATTGGAGGATTAATCCAGTCTTAGTTCCCATTTCCAAACACATACCCACTCAGTAGAAGCCTGTCAGTTACTTCCCTCCTCCTGTCCTACCACAAGTATAGAAATGATTATTCCAGAACCATGTGGACAAAGTGCATTGCCCACGAGTCTTAACTCCCAGGGTGTTATGGCACAAAGTTAATTAAGGCTTTAAAAGCATGGATTTCCTGAAGGTCTTTTTATTCCATTGTCTTCAGTAAAATGGCAGGAAATGCTACTTTATTAAATATGGCTCACAATACCATTGACACTTAATCCCCTTTTAAAATAAAAAATTTTGTCGAGAATTCAAGAATGTCCTGCACCATAATTATAATCTACAAAAACGATTTCATCAAAAGTGGGTGGAGAGGGTAGTGAATTCAATCAAAAATCTGATTAGAGGGGTGTCTGGGTGGCTCAGTGAGTTAAGCCTCTGCTGGGCTCAGGTCTCAGGGTCCTGAGATTGAGCCCTGCATGGGGGTGGGGGGGGGTCTCTGCTCAGCAGGGTCCTGCTTCCCCCGACCCCCCCCCACCTCTCTGCTTACTTGTGATCTCTCGCTCTGTCAAATAAATAAATAAAATCTTTTAAAAAAATCTGATTAGAAACAGAAATAATCAGTTTATCAAAGGGAACTCATTTGGGTATGCTTCTCCCTAATTTTATTTTAGGGCTTTTGTTACTGCAATAAAATATACAAAATTTTCTATTTCAAGATCAGTATTCATTTTCTCTAATATGTCTGACCACAAAGAATTCTTTCCTCTCAGTGGGTCTATGAAATGTTATTTCATTTAAGTCATCTGAATAAAAAGAAAATGATGTAACTGAACCCTGGAAGTAAGTATAGAAATAAAATACCTTAGTGGCCAAAAAGGGCAACATATAAATTTGTCCTTAAAGGGCATAATACCCTTCAATTCATAGAAAATTTAAGACTTAAGCTAAGGCTTGCTTTAGAGCTTTAATATTATTTCAGAAAATGTCTTGTGAGTAAATTTTAACAGAGTGGTATCAGTGGAACAATGAGTGGAAGGTGAGTCAAGGTAGCAATAACCAGAAAGACTTCAGGAGACAATACCCTGCTGATTTTCACACTGCCCACATTTAAAATTTAGACAGTCACATTTTGTATCTATAATTTTAAGTGACACTTTAAATTAACTTCATAAATACATGCATGATTTGTACATTTTACACTAAGCAATTTCTATTAAAAATGTATGATGCCCTTGTTTTTTCTTCAAGCTGCATTTCCTCCACAATTCTGAGGGCTGGGTTCTGAGCCTCCAGTTTCCTTAGATTGTATCATAAATTCAACTAATCGTGGACATGCCGTGGATGTCAAGGGACTGGCTCTGCTTATAATGCCTTTCGTTTACTGTCTGGTGAATGTCTAGTTATTCTTCACGACTCTATTTACATTCCAACTCAATAAAACCTTTCATAATCCCCTCAGGCAGTTACTTGATATTTCTTCTGTGATCCCATGATATTTTGTTCATAGTATTTTTATAATTTCACATGTTTTTAGATTCCATCTATTTAGACATCTCTTACACTGTGAGAACTTTGAGGGTAATTACTGAGTCTTTCTTCTCTATGATCCAAATACTTAAGATTCTGTCAGCCACATGATAGGATTCATGTTGGTTAGATGAATGGATGATACTATAAATACTCGTTTTTATTGTAGCGAAGACTGGTAATCATTCTCCAAATTTTGCCTTCTGCCTTTAGAAATAGACACCAATCCCTGAGTTTTAGCTGAGCATATAGTTGCTCAGTTAGAAAAATTTTCTCCTTATCTGTGGGTTATTCATGTGATAAGCTTTTACCAATGGTATTCGAGCACAAATGAAGTGTGCAACTTTCTGTGCCTTTCCCCAAAATGCGGTGATGTGTCTTCTACTTATTTTCATTGCCTTACCCACAACCTAAGTATCAGATGTGCTGCCATTTGGGCCACTTTGGCTTGTAAACAAGGACTACACCTGAAGGAGAGGAGAGCAACTCTTTTGGAAGAAACTGGATACCTAGAAGACTTCACGAAACGCAGCCACTTTCCCAAGATGTATTGTCTACTTCTTTTTGAACTGTGATGTGGTAGAGAAATAAACACCTATGCTATTTGAGACATAAGTATGGGAATTTCTTTTTTATTGAAGCTTAACCTACATAATCCCTTCTCCTGTATTCTGTGTGAGATACCTGCCCTTTATGCAGGAAATTGGTCCCCTGGCAGGTCCCTTCAGCAGCTTTCAGACCTGGTGAATACTGTCCTGCTGTCTCGGGCTGCAGTGACTCTCACTAGCACATAGTGAGCTGTGGCCCCAGGAACCCACGTCAGCACCTGATGGTGGTACAACTCCAAGCAGCACTACCAGCTCTTCCCCAGCCAGGACCAGTGGCTCCAGCAGTTCCCAATAGTTGCTTCTCTTTGCAGCTCTCCCGGAGTTGTTCAAGTCTGGTCCTTTGTCATCAGATAGCTGTTATCCTCTCTGCTTCTGAGTGCCGTGTGTTAAAAATACTTAACTAGCTCTTTTTCTCTCTCTCAAAAAGAAAAAGCTCCTGTTTATTTGCTGATTTCCACATTTAAATATGTAAATACTCACAGCATGGCCAATTTTATGCCAGAAATGTGGCATCACTGATGTGGAAAATGTGAAGATGAGAAGAACGGCTCCCACTTGGCTTTGGGATGTGGTGAGAGCAGAGTCCAACACACCACTATCTACTGTGCAAAACAAACCATCCAAAGTTAACAGCTTACCACAAAAACTCATTCTTAACACAAACTCATTCTCCTGACAGTAGATTTATCTGGGAACACTGTGTGGCTTCTCTGCTGTGTTCTCCTGGGGCCGTTCATGTGGTTGGAGTTGATTGGCATCTCAACAGGGACTAGATGGACGGAGATGCGTTCACTCAGTTGTTTGGTAGCTGGTGTTCATGTTAATCTAGGATACTTTGAGTCTCCTCCCATGGATTCTCATAATATAGTGAGTTAGTGTAGGTCTTTACCTGGTGATTCCAGGACAGATTTTCAAGAGGATAATAGAAGTAACTTCAGTGTTCAATTAAGACTTTGCTCTGAAGTCCCATATTTTTCCTCTACTTGCATTCTATTAGTCAGTGAAAACAAGGCTTAGGTCATCTCAAATTCAACGTAATAAATCATTTTGGTTAGACAAGAAAGGTTAATTGGTAACCTTGTTCTTTTGCATTTGTAAGCCCAATTGGTATTTGAAACTATCCCATACAACTAGGATGATTACTCTAAATTAAAAATCAGAGACTAACAAGTGTTGATAAGGATGTAAAGGAAGTGCACCTCTTGTGCACCGTTGGTGGGAATGTAGAATGGTGCATCCACTGTGGAAAGCAGTATGGCAGTTCCTCGGATAAATTTAAACAGAATTACATTATCCAACAAATCCACTGCTGAGTATATAACTCCCAAAATTGAAAGGAGGAACTTGAAGAAATATTTGTTCATCCATATTCATAGCAGTGCTATTTCCAATAGCCAAAAGGTGAAGGCAACCTAAGTACTGATGGGAAGAAAATTTGGATGCACATTCCAACACGGATGAACCTTGAGGACATTATGCTAAATGAAATAAGCCAATCATAAAAGGACAAATATTGTTTGATTCCACTAACATGAGTTACCTAGAACAGTCAAATTCATGGAGACAAAAGGTAGAATGGTATTTACCAGGGGCTATAACAGAGAGTTATTACTTAATAAGTATAGAGTTTTCTTAGTTTTGCAAGATAAAAAGAGTTCTGGAAATTGGCTGTGAAACAATGTGAATGTACTTAACACTACTGAACCATATACTTAAAAATGGTTAAGATGATAAATTTTATGTTTTTTGTATTTTCCCATAATTTAAAAAAAAACACACATGGCTACAAGTTCTTTAACAACAACTGAAAGGTAGACTCTCTGTCCTTTCCCCTGGAATGCCAGTGAGCTTTTGACTCTCTTGAAGCCAAAAGAATGAGGGGGAAGAATGATGCATGAGTTGTGATGTTATGTCAGAGAAGGCAATACAAATTCTTCCTTGTGTGCTGAGACACTTGCTTGTGGGGTCCTGAGCTGCCATATAAAAACTCAGGTGATCTTATGGCCACCATGCATGATGAGAAAGCTAAGGTACATGGAGAAGTGATGGTTAGTGCAATTGACATCCAGAAAACAGCATTTACTAACCAACATTTAAGTGAAGAGGGCTCTAGATGATTCTAGTCCCCAGATGGTTACATTCAGCCCATTGAGTCTTCCTAGCTGAAGACCCAGACATTAAAAAAAAAAAAGAAAAAAAAAAGACAAACTATTTTTCACAAATCCTTACCCAAAATCCTGACCCATAGATTCAGTGAGCTTGATAAAATATTTTCAGGCCTTTAAGTATTTTAAAGATTTTATTTATTTATTTGACAGACAGAGATCACAAGTAGGCAGAGAGGTAGGCAGAGAGAGAGAGAAGAGGAAGCAGGCTCCCTGTGGAGCAGACAGCCTGATGTGGGGCTCGATCCCAGGACCCTGCGATCATGACCTGAGCCAAAGGCAGAGGCTTTAACCCACTGAGCCACCCAGGCACCCCACAGGCCTTTAAGTATTTTAAAACTTCATTTAATAACTCCATTAATAGCTTTGTTGAGGTATAATCCACACACCATAAAATTCATTCTTTAAAGTGCATAATTCAGGGATTTGTAATATGCTCACAGAGTTGTGCAACTATCTCCTCTCTAATTTTAGAACATTTCATCACCCCAAGAGAAATTATACCAATTAGCTGTCGTGCCCCATTCCTTACTCCAGTTCTAATCTATGGATTTGTCTTCCATTCCCCCTGCTTGTGTTCCTTCTCTCTCTCTCTCTCTGCCAAATAAATAAATAAAATCTTTTAAAAATTATAGAGGTATATAAATTACTACAGCCTTTGCTTTCTATCTTCTGAAAAAGTGCAATGGTGAGGATTTGGGGTAAATATATTTCCCCTAGTGGATGATAAATTTGTATGTGATGTCATAATAATGGAATGTGAAATATTACTTTATAAAAGAAGACTTCAGAAAATATTTTAGATTAAAAGGTCCCAACCTGAGCAGAAAAAGGGTGTTGGTTTAGTTACTCTCCTAGGTTTTCTTTTTACCACAAGTGATATGTGCTAAGCAGGTCTGTCCATTTAAAGGCGTTTCCTCTATCAGACGGATGGCATTCAAATAAAGAAGTTAGACATTCCATAAAAGACAAATTTGTAATGTATGTTGTTTCATAAAAAACAATAGATAAATGAATGTTATATTTATTACTATAAGTTACAATAAGTTTGAGAATTCACAAAATTTGGAATGTTGCATCTTTGCCATGGATACAGATGTCCACCAATGAGAAGCCAGGTACTGTTTCTTACCTAATTATCTAATTTATCTAAAGACTCACATAATTTGGCTTTATTTTGGCATTAAAATTTAACAACTCTCAATTATATGAATTCAGTCTTTCTCAAACAAAATGAGATAAATATAGTTTTTATAATCCTGATGAAGTTTCAGATCTACCATTAACATTTCATAATCTAATAATAATACTACTTGAACTAGAGAAGTGAAATTTAAAGTATTTCACCTCCTACAGGAATCTTGGACATTAAAACAATCTAATGAGGTTAATTGCTTAGATAACGAAAGAAGCACTTTTAATGCTATCCAAATACAATATACACCAACTGTTGACAAAGTGAATTAATAATACCTAATGTCTAACTGAAGTCAATCATAACTTCAGGTATTTCCCTGTTGCTCACTGATAGATTAGAAGCCAGTGTTTCCTACCACTTTATGGGCAACCATTCCTTAATACTTCCTGTCATGTGGAATGTAATTGCAGTAGTTATGATCAATAATTCCATAAACCTAATAAAAATTCTAATAATAATTTTTATTAGAAATGTATTTTTCTTTATACAGACAATAACCCTGATGTTAAAGTGAAATTTTATTTCACTTTATTTAAATAAACAGGACCAGCTCTGCCAAATGTATCTTCAAAATCAAATTTTAATATGACATCTTTACTAATTAATTAAAACAGCTGTATCATTAAATCAAATGGACAATCTTAAAACTGTGTAATATAAGAAAATTTTCCTTTAGTACCAAGAAAAGGCCACTTACTAAACAGTCCCACAGATTATAATCAAAACAAGCAAAATAAAAATTAAAGTCAGGAACACAGGTTTTCTGAGTGCTAGCCTGGTTGCTGTCCAGTAGCTAAAATAGTGTTTTATTGACTAAGATTTTCATTTTCTGCTCTAGTGTGTGACATTGTCTATATGAGTTTGGGGCTATGTGCTGCTGAGAATTTGGATGAAGATGTTATATGCCATAACCAATTTAATACAAGTATGTCTTCAGATTTTTTATTTTTTAGCAAAAAACTATGATCTCTGAACTAAATATGTAGGGTAGGGTAATTTGAAGTGAAATGTAAAGAATACACTTTTCATTAGATAATAATGTCTACATGTCAGACAGCAGATAGTTCGCTAACAATGATTACCTCTCTGGACCCACTGTCTGGACCCACTGAGATGGTGAAAGAAAATTCTGGTGTTTTGGGTTTTTTTGTTTTGTTTTTTAACTTAGAAGCATTTTCATTTTTAAAATTTGAAACCCCCTTAGTCTTCATCCCTCCCTCTCCCAATCCCCCTCTTTCTGGGCAAACAGCCAAGTGTCCTCATTTGTCTCATAATTATTTCCACGAGGTTTATTCTCCCGAGCTTTCTTGGATTGCCTTATTTTCACCCCTTCCTCAGATGCTGCCCAAACTCTTCTAACTGCACAGTGCAAATGTATTCAGATTAAGAGTTCAGTACTAATAAAATAAGTACATAATTTTTAAACTATAAAAATAATGGTCTGGCGTGCATAGGATTAAGTAGCAAATGGTAGCAGATATTCAGACAATATTTTGCAAGGATGTGGCTGATGGTATCAACTGATTGAAAATTAACCTTTAAGAAGCTGAATTTGTAACATAGCTGAATGATTAGACAGACTTTATGGTGAGATCAGCCTTATGTCAGATTTAGCTAGAAAGGGAGAACCCAGGTGGATGAGATGAAATAAATCAATAAAAGGGACTCTTCGTGCATATGGGGAATGTTTGTTAGCCAGCTTAGATGGGAGAGAGCAGAGAACTCTCAGCCATGGCTGCACAGTAGAATCATCTGGAGAGCTTGACAAAGGCAGTGTCTATAACCCTCTCACACAGATTCTAATTCTGTGGGGCCAGAATGAATTTGTCTATATATATCTGGATATTCAGAATGAATATCTATATTCATACATCTATAGCACATATTTGCTTTTGAGATTATCCAAACCTATTAGATAATTAAGTACATAGTTTGTAAGGCATAGGCAAAACTTTTCAAGATGTTTCAGTATAGATGACTGGCTAGTGCGCAGAATTATTTGTTTGGCATAGCCAGATTTCCCAGTGTGTGTTAAGAGTAAGATAAGAGTGCCTGGGTGGGTCAGTTGATTAAGTACCCGAATCTTGATCTCAGCTCAGGTCTTGATCTCAGGGTCATGAGTTCAAGCCCTGCATTGGGCTCCATGCTGGGTACTTAAAAAGAGACAGAGAGAGAGAGAGAGAGAAATAGATAAGTACAAACATGAGATGCATTAAATATATGTAGTAAATGCCAAGAATGACCTTATATCCACGAGACACATAGGTACTAAGTATATATGAGACCAAACATACAAGAGGCACTGGACAGTCACAAAATCTCAATTTGACCACACCCATTCTGCCTTGTATGTCTTTGCCCAAAAAGCACAAAACAAATCCATGGCAGTTTGCAGGCTAATTGGCAAGCAACAGCTGTGGCCAGGAATAATTGGCCTTGCGTCTATACAAAAGAGCAAGACCAAAGCCCCTTCCATCTGTGAACTCAAACATTCAAAATCTGTTTCTGGTCCTCATAACCACACCATCAGCCTGAAAGGCTGCTGTGGCAGAGAGCGATATAGCACATACAAACACTGAATACTCCAGAATTCAGGAAACGAGTCCTTCCTGCTTGAATGGTATCCTAAGTGTGTTGACTCACCCATAGGATTCCTCTTGCTTCTCACTGTATACTTTAAAACTGATTTAATAACAATGCCGTTTGAGTATTTTCACTTTGCCTGTGACCTTCTGTTCTGCGGTCTCTGAAACAGCTTGCTTGGTAGCCTATGTGGAAGCCACCATGAAAACAACCGAATTTCCTTTTCAACATAACCAGTATTTTTGAAATGTTCCTCAAGTGATTTTCATTCACACTGGGTTTGAGAATTGCTGGAATACAGAATTTGAAGATCTGAAGGAAAATTACAGATGATGCAGGATGATTTTACATATGAATTTAAGTGATTTATTATAGGATATCTGGAGTCCATAAAATACAAAAATAACATTATAAAATTGTGCATGTTAATGATTGACTTGATAGTGATATGCACTGGGAACTGGATAATGTGAGAAGACTAGAATTTGGCAGTGAATTAGAACAGTCAAGAAAGAACATTGTGATGAAGTGAAGCTTGAAAAGGATGAAAGTGAATGGGAAGAGGAGGATATCTGGGAAACTAGGTGGATCCTGAGAGCCATTCAATCCCCAAGTCATGCTATGAGGCTGGTATTAACCAGCTACAAAGACCAGACCAAAAACATTATCAGAAAATACAACTGCAGCCAATAGCCCTTGCCAACATGAATTCAAAGATCTTTAACAAAATATTAGCATAAACAATCTATCAATATATTTAAAAAAAACTGATACCATGTACAAGCGTGATTTATGCCAATAATGCTATTAATTTGCCTTTAGAGATTTTCTTAGTGTTCCACTCCATTGTTGGTTTTCAGCAGTCCTCACCCATGGGACCGGCTCATCACTGGGACTGTTTCCCCAATACTGTCACAGTTTTAGGAGTCCTAATTCCCAGAAACTCTTTCCCAAGATGCAGAAAGTCCTGGTTTATTGAGGATGGGGCCAGAAAGTTGAGGGAAATGTACAAAACTCATAGTTGTAGCCCTTAAAGTAGTGGTCGAAACAAATCCCGTTTTTAGCGTCAAGTGGATACAAGATAATCCATGTCCTGTAGCTGCTGTCCTTGTATTTTGCCTCTTCCACTGATCTATTATTGCCTCTCTCTGACTGATGTGACCTAAGTGTGCAATTTAATAATCATGCATGTTAACAGTATATTTTTGACATTGTGGATATCATGACCATGTTGCTAAAGAGTGAAAATTATAAAACAATTGCAATACCAAAATTAACATAAGGCAGACATTACCAAAGGTGAAAAAAAAGATTGAAGACTCTTATTTGAATAACAGGTGGAAGGAACATAAGACTGAGTTAGAGAGGCCAATATACAAAACAGCTCACTGCAAAAGAGAATTGGGGCTTGGACATGTGTTAGAGAAGGAGAGGAGAGAGCACACATGACAATGGAATCTTACGAGTCCAGTGGGAGATAGATAAGCACTTCTGAACAAAGCAAAAATACCATGAAGATAACCAATGCTCATTTGGAGATAGCAGTCACTGAATTTATTTGGGCATAGTACACAAATAAACACATATTATCATACCGTTCCTTTGTTCTATGAAACTCAATAAAGCCACGTTTCTGATTCAGAGGGTGCAGCTAAAATGTCCGGTGGAAGAACAAAAGAAGAAATTTCAATAACAGCCTTGCTGATCACTTACAATGTAGAGTTGATTCTATCAAATTTTAACAATGATCATGCTTCTAGAGTATAACAAGTGATTCGTTGAATTGCAGCAATGACAAAAATGTCCCTCTCCAGCTCTTAGAACTTTTGGTTTGAAAACAGAGTTTCTAATCACTTTTTTCTTTATTTCTATAAAGATTTGAATGAAATGTAAGAAAATATGAAACTAAAGATTATTGACATTCTGTCCAAATGCAATATAGACTTTGCTTACCAACTGCATATTTGGCAGACAGTGAAAATTAAATTTTGACAAATTTAACCTACTCCGTAAACCTCTTATGAAGGAAAATTTTAAAAAAAGTTTTGTCTACTAAGTGTTCTACACACCTTGTACATACATATCACTGTTAGAAGGGGGGGGGTAATTTGCTTATAATGTTGAGGTTTTCATGAAATTTTTTGTTTGGGTTTTGGTTTTCTCAAAATGTGATTTATTTTACCTTATTGAAATAAAAGGAGACAGCCTCCTTAGACTTGAGTCTATAAAATGAAAACATGTAGGTTGCTACAACTCACAAAGAAAAAGGCAACTTTTTTGGGAAATAAGACCATTTCACAATTCAAAAATATATAACCAAATAAGGGCAACTAATTTAAGCATAACTTGCTCATCATTTCTTTACCAAAGCTACCCCCTTTTTTGGAATTCAACTTTCACGTGTTCAAATGGCCTTTGTATTTTAAAACCATTCTCCCTGAGAAAGAGAAGTTTAAATTATGATGATATCCACTGTGCTTCAGAGCATTAAAAAAATGTTAGACATTTTAGACATGGACAGCTTATATAATGAACTCTAGGTCCAAAGGACCTTACTGACAATGGTTTTTCTACCAAAATAAGCTTGTAGGTGCAAAGTAGGTGGGCCATTTTTTTTTGAAAACTGGAAGCTAATTCCTAAATGTCTAAAAAGCTTATTGCTAGTAAGTAAAATAATAAGTGTCTCATACTACAGTGTTTTTTCAAGAGAATATTTAGCTTGACTTTGTCACATTGGACTCATACCAGAAAGCAAAGTAATTCAGACTTGATAAAAGCAAAGCTACAAATTAGAATAAAGTTTATAATTGACTACATTCAATTTTACCATTAAATAGAAAAGAAGGAATTTTTTAAAAGGCTTTGGGCAGCTCAAAGAGGTATAAAGAAAAAAATTATAAATATCCCACCGTACATGGGAAAAAAACCACCATTGTTATTTTTTATTAAATATATATAACATTTGTTTAATTTATATACTACTTTAAAAGTTTTGTATTTATGTGTAGTTTGATTTTTTATTTTATTGAAATGGAAGGAGATAGGATCCTTAGATCTGTGCTTATAAAATGGCTATTACAGAATAGTATAGCCTATACAATTTGAATATCCAATAGAAAAAAATAAGTTTTTAATTTCTGTATCAGAAGACACAAACATTAGAAAATACTGTTATATTTTCCTCACACATATTATTGTTTAATTAGTGTTATTAATTATTAATTGCTCCTGTAATTGTTCTTATCATTGTGTTGATTACCCAAGAGCATTTATGTAATACAAAAGAAACAAAAAGTTCATAAAAAGATATAAATTCAAGTAAATGTGGATTTGTCATATTTTCATGTTAAAATATATAATGACTTATTATACGTTATATTATTATATTAATTTTTGTTGTTGTTCTTGTATGGCTGTGTCCGGGGTTGGCCCTCTAAAAAGTTGGTTTTCCCACACCTGTACCAGAAAGGACATTGCTGTCCATGGTCTAGGCCTCCCCCCTACCCCCCAACAGTAAGCTGATGTTGCTTTGTTTCTTGGTGCTAGGGTTTTTGTGGAGACAGGAAGTTTCTCTGTGACCTAGATTCAGCCTTAGTCCTAACAGGTCTAGTGAACTGGGCATTGGGCATTGGTATTGGTCTTTTTTTTTTTTTTCCCCTTAACATTCCTAATGCTCCTATCGATGATAGCAACCTGTGCCATTATTCTGTGGTGCTTCTCAGACAGGAGAGTTTTTCTTCTTCTCACTCAGCAATAGCAGACCTCTGCTTGGTATTGGAGTAGGATCCTAAGCCCACACTTGTTTCTTAGGAGATGACTAGAATGCAACGTTTAATAAATGTTATCATGATACACTATGGAGATTTGGATGTTGCTTATTATAGATGATAGCTTATGTGATCTAATTCACCTTTATTCATTATTTTTGTCTTTTTTCAATTCCTCAGTCATTACTTTATTTGTGATTTGTTGCACCGACATTAAATGTTTGGAGGTAGATTTTGTTAGGTGTGTTTTCCAGTTACATTTTATTTGAATCATGCTCAATCTCCTTGTTAGTCTGATCTATATGTAAATCCCATTTGTTCATAAGATCCTCCACTGTTAAGTTTTCATCTCAGTGTATCAGAACCATGTGGGTGTTTATCTAAAATAAATGATTCTTTTAAAAAAAAAATCAATAAATTCTTATTCAAGTGGTTTTTGAGTCAGGCCAAGGATTCTAAATTTTAGAAACTTCCCCAAGTAGAACACTAAAAGTTCTAGGCAGTGTTTAATATGTTTAAGTTTACTTCCTTGTCCTTGAAGCCTTGGCTTTGATTGAATTCCTTAGGAGTAGATCCAACTTAAGACATGGAAAGTCTCCCAGACACTAATGGCCTACTCCTGCCTTTGTCTCTTGTAACCATATCCTGCCCAGAATTAGGAGATTTTTCTAAGTTGATGGACCAAATAAGACACATCTCAACAAGATTGAATGGCAATCTTTAATTCCTCCAACAGAGAATTTTCAGTAATTTTACCTACTTGTTGTACAAGGTAGGAGAGCCAGTTGAATTCACAAAAGTGGAGAGTTGTTAAAGCCAATCTGAATGATTATGGCATATTACTAACTTGGTTTGGAGATGCTTTGTAGATATTTCCCCTGTTGATGAGTTTGTCATTTGATCCTCTAGCATGGTTAGAATTATATTCCGTCCTTCTTCTAAGAAGTCATTTTGAAGATCTATTATTTTGCTAGGTATCACCTTTATGCTAAATTCTGTCTAATATTAATACAATTTCCTTAAGCAAGCTCATTGTTTTAACATTTTTAAGTCCAGCTTGAGGGAGCCTGAGTGGCTCAGTTGGTTAAGCAGGTGACTTTTGATTTCAGCTAAGGTCACAATCTCAGGGTGGGGAGATCAGGCCCTGGGCTGGCACTGGGAGTGGAGCCTACTTATGATCCTCTCTTCCACAGCGCACTCCCCCAACTTGCACGTGCTCACTGGCGTTTTCTCTCTCTCTCTCTCAAAAATATAATAATAATAATAAAATAAAAAATAAGTTCAATTTGTATCCTCTTTAGTACACTATTTTTAGCCCCCAACTATGTTGTGTTTCTTTTTGAGATATTTTCTTAACATTTCATTTGCTGTCAGTAAGTGTCCTGAACAAAGCTTTATCTGATGATTAGTCATTTCTTCAGTGACATGTCACACTTTATAGGGAGGGTAGGAAAGATGCTTTCATTTTATTTTATTTTTTAGTTGTAATAAGATATTCCATTATTTATCATTTAAACTGAGATGTATTAGCTCAGTACTAGCTTTCTTATCATCAAACTGAAAAAAGAAATTTATGCTTTTTTCATGTTTAAAACAAAGTATTTTTATTTCAGCTAGTATACTGATAACACTTAAGAAGTATATGCAAATGTGAGTAGCTAAAGTAATAAATATGTAATTGAGAAGAGGCCTTTCAGAAATAGAAAAAAAATAGTTATTGTTTGGATTACAAGATTTAGGGCTTAATGTTCTAAAAAACAAAGATGATATGTAGATTTATTTTTGTTTCCTTAAAACTAACCTTCACACAGATTTTACCGAGATTTTCAAATGACTGTTTATTAAAAAAAAAGAAATATTAAGGAAGATGGTAAACGTTCTAGGAAGAACTACTACATAAGCTTTTATGAAAAAAACTGGCTGGTCAGTACAGTTTGTCCTCAAATCAATTATGATTCAATAACAGGCTGAACATTTCTCCTTTTTGGTTGTAGCTTGACTCAACTGATTTTGTTATTTTGACAGAGTGTAGTTACAGCCTAAGCACTGAACTTATGTGAGGTATCATAAAGGGGTTGCTTTAGTACATTTAAGATAAACCTCTATTGCATGAATATACTTTTTATTTTCACATTATCTGGCATGCAATATCTTTCACATTAATAGATAAAATGATGTAATCATGAGTAGATCCATTGTATAATTTTTCAATAATGAAAAGAAACAACAAACTTAAAGACTCCTTAAAGTTGCTTATAAATTTCAAATTTGACAATTACAGTTAAGAAATAATTGTTGTCCAATGAATCGTTGAACACTACTTCAAAAAGTAATGATGTACTACATGTTGGCTAACTGAACATAATAAAAAAAAGAAAGAAAGAAACAATTGTTGTCACCATTGCACTCTAAACATTCCAGATTTTTCTTTGGAAGTTACTTTTAGCAATAAATAAGACTGATATAATTAGAGATCTTGGTAAGGGGAAATATGGGAAAACCAGTTAACAGTTATATATTAATTTGAAGGTTCATGAAGCATAGTTTCATCTTTTTGAATACCCTGACAAGTTTATGTTCATTCATACACAGGTTCTTGCCCACCTCCAATATTTAGTACCCTTATCGGTCATCTTCCTTCTTTTCCCAGCCCTGCAGGTTGCAAGTAGCCTTTTGTACATGCATATGGATTCTCAGTCATATGTCCGGACTCTTTTATTCACCTTCTCCCCAATAACTGACAACTCAGTCCAGCCTCGGGAGGTCTGATGTGGGAGAAAGGATCATGCAGAACTTACACAAAGGCTAGAAAGCTTGTTTGGATTGGAATTCTGGAGAACAGGCTGGAGTGTGAAGTACAGAGGAACATGTCTTAGTGTCTCTGTGGACTCCTTCCCCTATAGGTGGGATGCATTCACAAATTGATCAAAGTGGGACTCTTTAATGCAAAGGGCCTAAGGGTCTTTATATCTATTATAAAATAAATATATTATATTTATCTAATATATTGCAGTATGTGGAGGATCATGAGGTGTCCATTTCCAGTAAAATAGCAGAATTCTTGCTATGTGATTGCAGTTCATTACTGTTGACTGAATGCCTCTAAGTGTCCTCTCTATAGATTTTTAACCAGAATCCTGAAAAACCTGCTAGTGTCTCCCTTCCCTTGTTTGGCAGTCTAAAAAGTGTGTTGCTCAAATTAATATTTTCCAGACTTAGTGCTTCAGAAATTAAAGCCCTAGAATAGAAGATAGCTCCCTTAAATGTTTTCGACTAATAAGGGATGACTATCTAGCACTCTTTGGCTGTCCTGGGAGTGTATGCAAAAACTGTGTACATTGTGATAAAGAATTTGATCAAAAGTCTTTGGATCAGGCTCTTATTTGGAGATTTATACAGAGAAACACATGTGCACACACAGGTATTTTTCCCCCATACCTTATCAGCCATTTCCCTGAAATTCTAATTTTAATTTCTTTTTTCTTTTTTTTTTAGTAGTTGTCTAATGGCATAATGTTATTCTTTAACTATTTAATATTAACACAGACATATGGGGTCAAATAGACTTACATTCAAATCTTGGTTCAACTTACCAACTTTGAGATTTGGGACCGAGGGTCAATTCCTTTAAATTTAAATTCCTGAAAATAAGGACTAAAATATCTAGTTCTTATGATTATTCATAGGATTAAATGAGAAAGTATGTGCATATTTTCTACTATTTAATAGGAACTCAATAAATGACATTATTATCACCAGCACCATGGTTATTAAACTGCTATTACTTTCACGATTAGAGCATTTCTTTTAGAGCATTAGCTGATACCAAGTATTACCATTGCTTGCATAATTTCTCTGTGTAAAAACTGTTTAGTCAAGTGATGATTAATAAAATTGCCAAAGGCATAACTGCTCTATATTACTATCCACATTATGCCATCTTCAATGTTCAAAGGCATGTTCTTAGGGCATTGTCCCTTTAAGAAATGACATCACAGTTTCCCTAGGTGGCTCAGTCCATTAAGCATCATTCTTCTGCTCAGGCCTTGATCTCAGGGTCCTAGGATCAGGCTCCCTGCTCAGCAGGGAGTCTACTTTTCCTACCTTTGTCCTTCTCCCCTCTTGTGCTCTCTCTTTCTCTCAATAAGTCAATAAAATCTTAAAAAAAAAAATGACATCACATCAAAATCTAATTTTGACATTCAAGTCTTAAGTCTCTTCACCAGGTTATACCAGAGTCTTCTCCTTCTTTTATCCCACATGCTTCTGACTAATTTCCCTACATACCTTTTTCAGTAAAGCAGAACTAGAGCCAAGGCAAGGGTGACGATTCCTGAGAATCAGTGCCAGTGCTCATAAGGCATAGCATGTCTATAGGTTTCACTATGGGTTGCTAAGGAAAGATTCTGAAATATTGTCTTGTGGCAAAGCTGGGATTAAATTCCAGATAGAGGGGCGCCTGGGTGGCTCAGTGTGTTAAAGCCTCTGCCTTTGGCTCAGGTCATGATCCCAGGGTCCTGGGATCGAGCCCCACATCGGGCTCTCTGCTCAGCAGGGAACCTGCTTCCTCCTCTCTCTCTCTCTGCCTGTCTCGCTGCCTACCTGTGATCTCTATCTGTCAAATAAATAAATAAAAATCTTTAAAAAAATAAATAAATAAATAAATAAATTCCAGATAGACTCTATCACCACGTTCTCAACATAATAGAAGTAGGCAGTGAGAAAGAATTCAGGTGTTGAGTCTTACCTTAAAACCAGGGACAGTAGAATGTAAAACCCAAAAAAGTCCCCTCAAAAATCAGATGATCTGTTCTCATTGCTTTTACTTTCAACTCTTGTCCTTTGGGCCATGCTTTAGGGACATGCAAAATTTTCCTCTTTACTACCACCTCTGTGAAATGATGCTGCCTGGAGTAGGAATAGTGAGATGAGTAGGAGAGGAGAGATTCATAGAATTTATTGTGTGGGTGAGAAAAAGGAAGAATTCAAGCATAAGCCAAAGTTTAGGTCTCAGCTTAAGCAAATAGATGGATAGTAGCACCATTTCTTGAGAAAATGGAAGATTTGATAGAGGTGTGTGGAAATCAAGAATTCTCTTTTGATTGAGATTAAGATGCCTGTTAGTCCTACAGGTAGATTATTAGTGTGTGTGTGTGTGTGTGTGTATTTGACTATTGTGTCAAACATCAGTTTATTTGTTGATATTCTAAATTTGTTTGTAATATAGTAGTTCACATGATATTATAATCTATATAGGATAAGAACCACATTTTTAAAGCGCTTAAGGTAGTTTGGTCTTATTGAAGTATAATTGGTCAAGTGAATTGATGTAACTAATGGTTTGTTGATTATGAGGTTTGTTTCATAATGTGTTTCCAGAAAATTGACTTCTAAATTCAATTTATTCCCTGCAGGAATTAATGTAATCATATGTAATGAAATTATAATCAAGTAGAACAAGCTTATAGCAGCAAGCACATGCTTTGAAAGTTTAGATTAACAACAAATACTTTGCCAAGACGTTGCTTATTTAAAGGGATTAAATAAGGGCTTAAACAATATAAGATTAAAAAGGGGGTAAAGGTTGCAAACCTATCTATAAAGTACAAGATATTGGAGAGATTTGGGGGCCACCACGGATACTATGAAATGCCTACAAATACCAAAAGACTGGTTCATCATCCAGGAAAAAGAAGTAGATGTGAGTCAAACATGAATATGTCAAGACAAAAGAATAAAAGCTCAGATCCTAAAATAAGACTTTTTGAAAACTAAGATCAGAATTGGTACAACTTAGGAATTGGAACTTAAAATGAACTCCTGCTCAGCAAAAGTGATTTCGTGGCTCTTCTCTTCATGGGTTAGCCAAACATTAGTATGTGTAGCATCATTGTTTCAGGTGTGCAACAAATAGTAAAGAGGTTTTGGGTTTCTTTGATACGTGGATGGGCTGGTGGGTAGGAGATTTAAGGGTATTGTAATTTTTTTTTAAAGATTTTATTTATTTATTTGACAGACAGAGATCACAAGTAGGCAGAGAGGCAGGCAGAGAGAGAGAGGGGGAAGCAGGCTCCCTGCTGAGCAGAGAGCCCTATGCCGGGCTCGATCCTAGGACCCTGAGACCATGACCTGAGCCTAAGGCAGAGGCTTTAACCAACTGAGCCACCCAGGCGCCCCAAGGGTATTGCAATTTTGCTGTGGCAAGGCAGCATAAAGTTGGGAGATAGTGCCTTGAAAGCCAGACCAATCTGCATTTGAAGCGTATGGTTCTTCCATGGTTCTAAATTGCTTTAGGCAGATTACTTCCTTTGTACAGTTGAGTTTATAGTCCTTATTTCCCAACATGTTTGAGTTTCAAATGAGTTTTCATATGCAAAGTGCTTAGCACAGTGTCTGCTGCACAGTAAGCAGTGAAAAAAATAAAAGGATTTCCTAATCATTATTATTACTATTTTTCTTCTGACTGTGGTAAGTGTAACAACAGATGCCTTATCTCTGTGCTCTAGATCTTCTGGGAAATTAGAACAAGTTCCGAGGAGTTCTGTTAGCCTGTTATCTAAGACATCACAGGAAGATTATTATTAAAGGAAAGGGGACCGACAGATATGCAGGCCCTGAATTTCCAAGATTACCATTCCAAGGCAAATGAAACTGTAACAAGTTTTCTAGGAATATTGCACCAGTAGCAGCAGGGAAATCACTGTGGAATGAGAGACATTTCAGTCTGGAACAACTTGAATAGCAAGGAATCACAGTGAGTTTGTAGCTAAAGAGGTAAGACTAAATTTAGGTAGCTGAGCTCTAATATTCTAACACTAATAACTATAATTCCAGGACACCTGAGGTAAGATAAAGGCATTGCATTTCTAGTTTTGGAGGATCAGATCAGGACCAGTGACAGTTGAGGTGCTAGAAGACTGGTAGGTCATCTAGATGATAAGGTAGTCCAAGGAGCAGTGATAATAACAATAAAGACAGAATTGAGTAAGGGAAGCCCCTCCCAACAGCTAGAGTAGTAGAGAGGAAGGAAGAGTGCTAACAACAGGAGGACAAAATCAGGTTAGCACCTGGGAGAAACTCTGGGATCTGAAACTTCAAATCTCAATAGTTAATAGAGCCCTAGAGATAATGATATCCAGATATTACTTGTCCATAAATCTGAGATTTAGTTTTTTTATAAGATAGACCTGATTTATTTGTTTTCCTCATAAAAAAATATAATTAAGTAGTAAAACTGATTGAGAAATATGAGTTCAAAACATAGTCTTAATTTCAACAGAATGTGTTATGTCAAAACAAACAAAACTGAAGAATGAACAACCAACTAAAAGCAAAACCAAACCAAACCAAACAAACAAAAAACCCCAAGAAACAAAAAAACCTCATGAAAATAGAAAAACTGAAGTATTGGATGACATCTGACCTCATACTTCAGCCTGAAATAAAATACTAATCATATCCAATCTTAATATTTAACGTGATTTTTTTTTTTAAAGATTTTATTTATTTACTTGAGGCAGGAGTGGGGGAGAAGTAGCAGTGGAGGGAGAGGGAAAGAGAATCTGAGGACTATGAGTTGAATGTGGAGCCCCAGGCGGGATTCAGTCTCACAAATGTGAGATCATGACCCAAGCTGAAACCAATACCTGGTTGTTAACTGACTGAGACACCCAGGTGCCCCTAATGTGATATTTTAGTGAGTAGTCAACTCTTAAGCTCTCACATTTCAAACTCAGATGCACAAATGTTAAGAAGCAAGACAACTCACTAGAAAACCTGGGTTGCAATTATATAAGGCCATTATTAAATGATCTCTAAGGAAGAGCGGAGTGTGTCGTAGTACCATATTGAATCTACTAGACTATGATAGTTTAAGGATGCATGTTGATCCCTAGCACAATCTCAGCAATAATTTTAAAAATTATAAAAATTAATAAGAAAAATTACAATATTAAAAATTATTAAATTACCCTTAAAAGGCAGGAAGGGAAGGATGAATGAATATACGGGACAAATAAAAAACAAATAGCAACATGTTGGACTTAAAGGTAAACATAAAAAATTACACTATATGCTGGCTAATTGAACCTATTAAAAAAAGGAAGACAAAAAAATTATATTATTTATAAATGAACTAAAGATTCCAATTAGAAGGCAGAAGCATTGTCATAATGACATTTTAGCCAATGTAGATTGTTTGTAGGCAATCTACTTTGAATATGAAGATGAATATGAAGATATTAAGACAAACTGAACTAAAAGGATGGATATATATTAACCAGTATTGCAAACACTAAAAACGAAAAAGCTGTTGTGGCCATATTGATATCAGAAAAAGTAGACTTCAAGACAAAATATATTACTGGTGAGAAAGAAAGATAACTCATTATGATAGAAAGTATCAGTTCAACAAGAAGATATTTAAAAATGTACCTAATGAAAGAGTTTTCAAAAGTTGACAGAACTAAAGAGAAAAAGAGATAAATTTACAATCATAGACATTTTAACAATCCAGTCTTATAATTAATAGGACATTTAAGAACTGAGTCAATAAAGGTATAGACAAGCCAAATGACCCTGCCAATCAAATTGATCACGTAAATATTTACTAACTACTAAACCCAACAACTACAAAAGACAAAGTGTCTTTGGTCTTCTTTTCAAGTACAATATGGAAAGTTCATCAAAATGGGCATATCCTGGGTCTCTATAAGTCTCAAAGAATTTCACAAGATAGAGGCTTCATTTAACTACAGTGGAGTTAAAGATCAGTATCAAAATGAATGTGTAGAAAATCCCTAAGTGACTGAAAATTAAATATACAGTTCTAAATACCATTTGATCCAAGAAGAAATCATGGTGGAAATGAGAAAATGCTTTAAAGTAATGAAAATGAAAAAATCAGCGTATTAAAATTTTTAGAAGATGGTCAGGATGGTAGTTAGAGGGAAACATGATACTTTAAATGTTATTTGAAAAAATAACTCTTTCAATCAATTATCTAAGTTTCCACTAAAAGAGGAATAAATTATACTGAAGGAAGAGAAGAAAGAAATAAAGATAAAAACAGATATAAATGAAATAAAAACAAACAATAGAAAATTTTGACAAAGCCAAAATTTGTTTTAGTGAAATGGATAAACCCTCCGCATGACTGAGAAAAAACAAGAGCAATAAAACAAAGATTATCAATATCAGCTTTGAAAGAGGGAAATATTGTTACAAATCATTCAGATATGAAAAGAATAGTAATGAATAGTTATGAGCAATTGATAAATTTATTTTAAAAAGCAATTTTAAAAGACCAAAGAAGAAATAATGTCTGACTAGTCCCATATCTGTTAAAGAAATTGGATTAAATAAAATACCAAAATAAAAACTTCAGGTCCAAATAACTTTATAGGTGAATTCTGTTTTTTTTGAGGTTTTATTTATTTATTCGTCAGAGAGAGAGAGCACAAGCAGGGGGAGTGGCATGCAGAGAAAGAAGCAGGCTCCCTGCTGAGCAGAGAGCCTGATGTGGGGCTCGATCCCAGGACCCTGAGATCATGACCTGATCAGAAGGCAGAAGCATAATCCACTGAGCCACCAAGGTGCCGCATTGAATTAAAATATTTTAAAAGATTTTAAAATCATTAGGATTACTTTTTTTTTTGTTGTGATGTTCTAACTTGTATCAGACAATCTTGAGAATAATAAAGAAATATACAAAAGTTATTATAAATGAAATTATATTTGATTGTCACCAAAGCATCAAGATATTTAAAGCAACATGAAATGGAGGAATCATCTTGACATTCAGAGCCATTATTTCTTTTGAGACACCTGACAAATTTTAAGCAGTTTCAGTCTAAAGGTTGAACTCCAACAATTAATAAATCTAGCAGGAGAGGATTTAAGTGGCAATGAAGCCAAGGAGAAATCAAAGATCAGGAGACTTAGAAGGTGAGCCATTTTATGGGGACATGGAACAAACATCAGAGTTGGGGTAATCATAGAGGAGACCTTCTAAACACACTAGCTTTTTACTTGGAACAGATAGGGCTAACTAGAAATGAATCTCCCACTACAAATTCTGAAACCCTGTTCTAATTAGCTCAATCTCAAACTGGATTCGTGTTAGATGCCCTAACTCTAACAACCTGCCAGGAAGAAAAATACATTCTCTGTAGCAAAACAAAACATCACCTATTTTCTCACATTATTCCTATAAATTTTTGAATGCTCTGTCCACATTTAGTTAAAAATTACCCAGCAGTCAAGAAACAAGACCAAATATATAAACATTAAAGAAAATAGAGAATACAGAAAGATAACTAAGGAGATACAGAAAGTGGTGTTATGTACCATGGAATTTAAATAAATCTCAAGAAATTGAAATCAACGTAGAGAATTTCAGCAGAAAATTTGAATTTGAGGGTTAAAAAAGAGAATCAAATATAAACCGTAGAACCAAAAAATATAATTGAAAGAAATTAAGAACTTAAAAGTTAAGTTTAGCATCAGATTAAAGACTTGAAGAAATGATTAGTGAACTGGAATAAAAATGTGGAGACCATAGTAAAACTAAAGAAAAAGGATACAAAATATAAAGATCGATTGGGCACAATTAAAAGGTCTAGCATACACATGTTTGGAATCCTAGGTAGAAAAAGAGAATCAGGCAGAAGCAATGCCTAAGGGATGACAACTAAGAATTTTTCGCAATTGACTAAAATATTAAGGTACATTTCAGAAGCTTTACAAACCCCCAACAGCATAAAGAAAACTATACCTAAGCACATAGTAGCAAATGGGCTGAAAAAGAAACAGAAAAATGAAATCTTAGAAGTACAAGATAAAGACAGACACAGGGGTGCCTGGATGGCTCAGTGGATTAGGCCTCTGCCTTCAGCTCAGGTCATGATCTCAGCGTCCTGGGATTGAGCCCCGCATCCGGCTCTCTGCTCAGTGGGGAGCCTGCTTCCTTCTCTCTCTGCCTGCCTCTCTGCCTACTTGTGATCTCTCTGTCAAATAAATAAATAAAATCTTTAAAAAAAAAATAAAGACAGACACATTTCCTTTAAAGATATGACTAAGAGCAACTACTGAATTATCATATAAAATAGTGAAAGCTAGGAGTGCCTGTGCGGCTGTCCCTTAAGTGTCCTTTGTCTCAGGTCAAAATCTCAGGGTCCTGGGATCCAGCCCCATGTGGGGCTCCCTGCTCAGCGGGGAGCCTGCTTCTTCCTCTCCCTCTGCTCCACCCCCCTCTGCTTCTGCTCTCTCTCTCTCTCAAATAAATAAATAAATAAAATCTTTAAAAATAAGTAAATAAGATAGTGGAAGTTAGAAAACAATAGGATGGCTTTTTTAAAATACTGAAATTATTACCATTCTAGAATTCCATACCAGTAAAGATATCCTTCAAAGATGAAGAACAATTAAAGACATTTTCAGGCAAACTAAAAATAAAGTATCAATAGCAGATCTGCCCTCAGATGATAAAAAAAGGGATGTCGTTTTAAACAGAAGAAAAATGATCGAACATTATGTAGGAAGATTAGGCAATGATGATTAATGTAGATAAAGAAATGGAAATATTGTATAATTTTAAAAATGATGTTTCATGGATTTATAAAATATAGATGATTAAAATTTGTTATAACAATAGCATAAATGTGAGACACATACCAGATTTCAAGTGTCTTAAAGTTCTTGCATACCTAGAAAGTAGTAAAGGTAATCATTTATCCTAGAACTCAGTAACGCATTTTTATGGATACGTATGTTATAATCTTTAGAGTATGCACTAAAAGACCAGTAAAAGAATCAAGAGCTAGCAAATTAACATAAGGAAAAATGAAATATCAAAATATTTAGTGTATCTGAAACATAGTTGTATTAGCATCCTATTACTACTCTAACAAATCATCACCACAAATTTAGTAGCTTAAAATACTACAGAATTAGTATCTGACAGTTCTGGAGGTCAGAAGTCCCCAGTGAATTTTACTAAGCTAAAATCAAAGTGTTGGTAGGACTGAATTCCTTGTGAATGATATAGGGGAATAATCATTTCTTGAATCTTCTAGAAGCTGTCTTCTTTTATTTCATTTATTGTCTATATCCTCCATCCATCTTCAACAATGGCAATAGCTTATCTAGTCTTGTTCTTATTGGAACCCTCTGACTCCACTTCCATCATCACGTGTCCTGTTGTGATTCTCCAGCCCCTTCTTTCACTTACATGGATACCTGAGATTATAGTGGAAATACCTGGATAATCTCTCCATTTCAAGAGCATTCAGTTAATCCTTCTGCACATTTTTTTTTTTTTTTTTTGGCCGTACAAAGTAACATATTCACAGGCTTCAGCAATTGGGTAGATACCTTAGGGATAGAGAGAGTGGCATTATTTAGCTTTCCACAATAAGAAAGGGAAACAATAAGAAAAATAGGATTTATAATGATATGTAACTAAAAATTAATGAGATATAGGTTTAAACCCAAATAGGTTAAAAAATTACACTAAATGTAAATCAACTTAAACACAAAGATTTTCAGACGGAATATTTAGAAAATTGCATGCTGCTTAAAATATATATGCATATGTATGTATGTATGTGTATATATATAATTTTGAAAGTAAACAAAAAATCAGATGAAATTCACTTTAAGCAAATTGCCTGAGTAAAGAGACATTTTATAATATCCAGGGAGTCAATCCATCAAGTTACAACAATTCTAAAAATTTAACCTTAAAATAAATTGTCATTTCTTTTTCTGATCATAATGGAATAGCTCACACTGAAAGAAACTATGGAAACCAGAAAACATTAAAAACAAACAAATAAACATAAAAATAACTGGAGAGTGATCAAAGCAAAATTTGAGGGTCTGTTAAAATTCAGCCAGATGTACACTGATGTAAGCCTCAAATGTACCTATGCTTTTTTTTTTTTTTTTTTAAAGAGGGTTGTTTTCTCAATTCACAACATGAAGTGTGAAGTTATGGTGAAAAGGACAGTTTTCCTAGAATAAATAGAGAAAGTTTGGAGTTGGAATCTGCCAAAGCAGCTAAGACCTTTAGGGTAAAATCTTGAAAAGAAGGAGTTCAGTGAAGAGAGCTTAAAAGCCATTTGTAACTTTCCTCTCAAAACATTGACTTACTCTGGGGCGCCTGGGTGGCTCAGTGGGTTAAGGCCTCTGCCTTCTGCTCAGGTCATGGTCTCGGGGTCCTAGGATCGAGCCCCGCATCAGGCTCCCTGCTCGGTGGGGAGCCTGTTTCCCCCTCTCTCTCTGCCTGCCTCCCTGCCTACTTGTGATATCTCTCTCTCTCTGTCAAATAAATAAATAAATTCTTTAAAAACAAAACGAAACAAAACAAAACAAAAATTTACTTACTCCGAAGTTAAAAGTGCACAAGTAAGGTTTCAGTGACTCCAGATAGAAACAGAGACTAGAAGATTTGAACAGACAGCTCAGCTGCTGCAAAATACTTGAGAGGCAGACTTAGGAGTACAAACTCTGCTATCATGGGTGGAAGTAGGGTAGGGGAGGTGAAGCTTGGAAAAACCTCTGGGCTTTTTGTTGAACCTCCCACAAAACCACACAGTGGAAACAAAAAATTCCAGTCTGGTAATCAAATAAAGGCAAATATGTACTAACACTAAAAAAGCTGAAATCCAACCTAAAATCTAACACCTGGCACTCTAGTAGCTTTTGAAGAGAAGTCACCCCTTTTGGGAAAAGATAGTGTCATCCAGGGCTTTTGTATTTTTTTCTTATTTAATGCTAAGTATCAAATTAAAAAAAAATAGAAGGCTGTCTAAAATATAGTACCAAGTAAATCAAAAAGAAAGAAAATGATGAAAGAAGAGACTCATTGGTGATTTACTGTCATTACCAAAAAATAAAAAAAAAAATTTTAAAGGAAGCTAAATAAATTCTTGCTTTATAAGAATAAAATCCCTAGGGGTCCTGAGTGACTCAGTCCATCCAACTCTTGATTTAGGCTCAGGTCATGATCTCAGGGTCATGAGATCAAGTCCTGGTAGGGCTCTGCTCTAGGCATGGAGACTGCTTAAGATTCTCTATCCTTCCCCTCTCCCTGAGGTGTGTTCTCTCACTGTCTCCCTCATTCTCTCAATAAATAAATAAATAAATAGTATAAAAATAAAATTCCTTTTTGTTAAAAATGAAAACTAAAAGGCATATATTAAATTGGAAGGGATGCTGGGATAAACAAACTCAGATCAGGATTTATAATCTCCTCACCCTAAAATGAAGAATGGCTGCTGTAAGTGAAATCTGACTTGGTGTCAAGTAGGGACAATGAGAAGTAGAGCCAGTAGCTATCTCTTGTAGCAAAAGTGCTCTGTAGGGATGATGGGAAGATAAGCTGTCCCTGAAGAGATCTAACAAATATTAAGTGTGAGCTGGTCATCCTGGAGCTATATGAGGCCAGTGAAATGATTGAGAGCCTGAACAGGTGTGTGATTGATGGATGAAGTGAAATAAGACTGATATTGGAAACAAAAAAATATGGAAGTAGAGTTTTATCACAAGTCCTTTCAGTGGAAATGAGATAAGAGAGCAAATTTTGGCAATTCGTGAAAGCAAGTGTAGGAGGCATCATCTCTCACTCCAGTTGGAAGAGGAGACACAGATAACACACAACAGAGAGAATATCAAGAACACGAAGTCCTTGAAAATTTTTAATGTATATTTGCAAGGTGTCTTCAATAATACAACTTTTTTTCATGTTTCACATGGGGTGCACTAAGTAAGCAAAACAGGGTATTCTTTTAATGAGAATCTTAAGTGATAAAAGATATTTTCATCATTAAATACACAATGTAAAACACATTTACAGCCAGCATTTTCCTCAATTTTACCTTAATTAATATGTAAAAAATTTTAAAATAGTCCATTTTTAAAATTTTTGTGTGATGAAAATTTTATTTTCTTGTATTTAGGAAATAGTACCTTTTCTGCTATAATTATTATGATCAGCGTGCATTATCTTATTGAATTGTGTGGGTGATAACTGACACAAAGGAGGGACTCACTCTTTAATGTAGTAATTATTAGTTGGTAAGATTTTTTTGTTACATTTTATTTTACTTGTTCTTAAATTTAAAAAAAAATTCCTGCAATTACCTTGTATTGTTTACATGATGAGAAAAGTAAAAGTATAGTAAAACAGATTGTATCTTTGCTTCATTCTTTCTTTCCAATTTGTATGTAGCTCAGCTTTGGTTCATTTGAAAAGTTAAGAACTCTTGTTTCAGGATATGTCAATGGTGGTAGATTTTTAATTTTTTTTTTGAAGATTTATTTATGTATTTGGGAGAGCAAACCTATTAGTGGGGCAGAGGGATTGTGAGAGAGAAGCTTAAGCAGACTCCACACTAAATGCGGAGCCCAAGGACAGAATTTCAATTTCACGACCCATGAGATTGTGACCTGAGCCGAAACCAAGAGTTGGACACTTAACTGACAGAGCAAAAGTGATAGATTTTTAAATATGCCACATTAAGGCTTGCCATGTTATTTACTGCTTTATGATAACTGTTCAGTACAGAGATTAAATAAGGCAAATTCAATTTCAAAGTCATATAAATTTTTTTGAGATTAAAAATAATGGTTTTGATTCTATTCATAAATGTGATATGCCCAGAAGACATGTCAGTTTGGGGGAAGAAGATATATTCTTTAAAGCACTGAGCAGTTTTAAGTGGCACGGAGATGAGGAGATAAGGGACATCTGTCAGCCAGTCAGATTGTCTGAAGCAGCTCTACTCCTTGCATCCTAAAAAGGATGCTCAGTAATTTCTTACTGAATTAAATCACATTTCAAGAAGTGCTAATATGCTAAGCAAAGTCAATAGAATATTCCCTGAAATATAACAAATACATTGCTGGTTTTCTCAAAAGAGAAAATCACACAAATTTTAAGCATACAATTCAATGGACAGATACAATGATACATATCCATTGTTAATTTTGTGATAAAATTCAATGAAACTTTATTTGTGGGAGAGATTTCTAGGATTTTTCATTTACCCTGATACATAGTTATTCTTAGGGGGTCCCTGGGTCCATTGAGAGCCCCTGACTATAGGGAGCTGAGGAGCTGGACTAGGAAAGGAAAGGTCTGTCAGGGATGGAGTGAGGGATTAAGAAGATAAGGTTTAAAGGGCAACATAGTAAAGGATTGAGAGGGGCTAATGGGAAAATTGAAGATGGTAAAAGAGGAAGGAGGAAGAGAGATGATAGGAAGAGAGAGGTCCTAGATGACTCAGTTTGGGAAGATCTTAAATCTCTCAAAGATGTCAATGAAGTTCCAAATTATCTTTTGTAAAATCATACCAACAAGAAAGGAAGCAGACAGAATTACTGTCATAGTGGTATAGAGCATAGAGTGAAAGGGTTTAAGAAGGGAAGTTTGAGTTCACTGGGAAGCTCCCACATTTTTAACTAATGGTACCTCACAAACAAAGCATCCGGGGACACAAACCCAGTCTCTATCTTACAGACAGTCCTCAGAATAGAGCTAGGAATCTCCTTCTCAAGCATCAGGAAGTAAATTCCTACTCAAAAAGAGCTAAGAAGACTTGGCTGAAAAAGAGCCAAGAAAGTTCTTGCTCAATTACCTTTTAACCAAGAAGCATGGGACTCTAACCCATCCTCAGAGAATACACTCAGGATCTTTAGAATCAGAATCTGCCCTTACCTTGCTTCAGTAGACCATCATCCAAAGCACTAGATTGGATCAGAAGCTGAAGTCACCAATGATTCCTGATCAATCAGTCAGGAGTGAACAAAGTTGAATACTTGGAGTTTTGGGTGAAAGATCTAGGAGTCCAATGATGAATCTGATCCTCTGTAAGTTCTAGACATCATACTGTTAAAAAAAAAAATGATTCCAGCACTTGTTAAAATGGTAAAGGAGACCTTATTCAAGACTATTGAAATAGGGGTATTATAATAGGGAAGAGAATTCTGGCTTACTTCCAAACACAAGGACAAACGGGGATTTAGAGCCAAGTAACAATATGAGGGGGTGAGTGAATGAAAAATTACTAAGGGTAGAAGGATTCTTCCTAAACTGACCTAAAAGCATTCTTGCTAAAGGCAGGCCAAAGACTTAAACATCAAAGGTGGGCAATGAGGAACTGGATTAACTATCAAGGGTAGGGTGATTCTTGCTAAATTGATTTAGTTAACTTCTTTGAAAACTGGGCTAGGCAGACTGAAGAAAGGATGGGATAAAGGCTGTGGTCTAGTTGAGACAAGATCTTAGAAAAATATGACTAAACTTTGTCCAGAAATTCTTTGGCAAACTCACTAAATGGTGGATGGATGAATGGATGGATGGATTAATGGATGAATAAAAGAGAGTTCTGGAAAACATTGGTAAATAATTCCTTCAGCCTGTTGGGAGAGAAAAGAAAACAAAAAATCTTATTATTCAAAGCTGATTTGTTGTCATAAAATGTTCGTATTTCACTTACCAAAAATAATTATTAAGACAGACAAATATGAAATGTCACCCACACGTTTTCTGTCAAGAAAAAAATTCCTGTCAGAATCCTGTGAAACACTACAATTAGAGAAGATACACCTCTAAGTACAGAGAAATTAAAGATTACAGCCCTGCAAATGTAAAAGGTGTATTTCTTGAATCTCATTATCATAGCAAAATTTTAAAAATAATTAATAACAACTATCATTAGTTAAGTGCCAGTCAGGATCCCACAGTTTAACTGCATTCTAATCTGAGGTGTTATCTCATGCCCAGTTAAATAGCTTTAATTCACTTCCCTAGTTTGGATTTTTGCTTCTTTGAGGCCTCTTGTGGCTTGAATTTTTAAAAAGTAGAAAGAAAGAAGGGAATTAAGAAAGAAAGAAGAAAGAAAGTGAAAAAATGAAAGGAAGAAAGGAAGGAAGGAAAGAAGGGAGGAGGAAGGAAGGAGGAAGGAAGGAAAGGAAGAATTCTTTCAACATGAAAAAACATTCAGATTTTTTAGAAGATGAAGAATAAAGAAAGGAAGTGGGGAGAGGGAAGGAGATGTGGAAGAAAGAAGGTAAGTAAGAAGGAAGGAAGAAAGAATAAGGACATCTAGACTTCTTTCAAAAGTCAGGAAACTATTTTTCATCTATGGCTGTGGCTATTCTCTGGCAGTCGTAATGTGGTAATATAATTATTTTAATGACCTGCTGGAAGCAGCTGATTAGAGTTGCCATTCTAATTATTTGTTTCCATAGTCACTCCTTTCAGCTCATTCATAAAAATTGATGTCTTTTAACAGCCACTTATTTTCCATTTAAACCTACCAATCTTTACCCAGTCAATCTGTTCTTTTTTGGCTTCCAGCTTCTTCAGTTCGATGCCACTACACACAAAGCATCTGAAAGAGCTCAGGCTGGTGGTGATGGTGTGACTCACAAGAGGAAATCCTCACGTAGTTTCCTTTCATGTTCCATTTTCTCACATGTCTGAGGGTGAATTTGAAGAAGAAACATCCTAATCTTGGAGCCGTGTGTTCTAAAAAGCTTTTAGAAATCATAAGTGCTTGTACTTCCACTGTTTTTTCTACTTCCAGTGTTCTTGGCACTGCCTTTATATGTAAGGGAAAGAAAATCTTCCATCTAATATCTCAAAAAGCACATAAGGAAGTTCTTCATGTAGAAAAGATAGCTTATTTACGGTTCAGTTCTCAACAGAGAAAATGATAATCATAATGATGCTAATAAAGATAATAACAATAAAACCTAGGAACATATACTGTTGAACTTCAGAATTAAAAAAAAAAAAAGTTCCTATTCCCAAAATTATCAGAGTGTAAAGAAAACAAGAAAAACAGAAGAAAACATTTGACCAGATAAATATGCATCACATTTGCTACCCAAAGTTGCATGCAAAAATGGTGGCCTGATGGAGAAAATCTGGAATTTGGTGAGGATCCTGAAAATTTGGATCATGTCCCAAATGAGATTCTAGAAAGTCAGTGACTTTAATTTGGTAATGGAATTATTAGTCAACCCTTAATAGTTGCACTCACTTTATGAATCTTCCCACAGAAATGGAAGATACACAGACATAAATCTAGTACTAGGGATTAAGTAACAAGGTTCTGAGATATTGTAAACATTTACTTGGAGGTACCTCGCATTTCAGTCCAAGATTTATGAATGACTATTTTTGCAAATATGACACAGTTATTTAGAAAAATCAGTAAGTTGCAGCACTCTTCATAAATACTAAATGAACTCATCTACCCACTCAATAATTCAACAAAGAGACTGAGCTCCTCTTTGCCTCTAGAAACTGTGACAGTTGAGGCCAAGCCATGACACTTGCACTACTGCCATTCTAAGAAGAATGACAGATCCATGAGCAAGGAAATTTGGCAGGAACAGTATTGTAACAATGGAAGGTGATGTGCAGTAGTAGCACAGAAATTAGACCCCAAAAATCTTTTATTGAGGTGTTCATTTTCAATAGAATATGCATTTTGGTAGTTTCATAATTTCATTGCAATTTTATTTAATTGATTCAAGAACTATTTATTGAACATCTAGAAATTTAGCAGACAACCTGATAAGACAGACCAATTCTCTGCACTAAGGAAGCTTCTATTTTGGTGGGGATAAACTAACAATGGCCAAGGAAGCAAATAAGATAATTTATGTTGTATTAAGTGCTAAATATTTTTAAATAAATAAGCAGTGGAGCAGAGGTTGTTAAGGAATGGAGTGTACTCTAGGATGAATAGGGAAATCTTGGAGGAGGGGGTGGCTATTGAGCTAAGAGCTGGGAGATGAGAAGAGACCTCTATGCATATCTTGGGACAGAAAAAAGCAGGCAGAGAAAACAGCAAGAGTGAAAGCTGTGAAGCTGGAGTGAGTTTGACCTGTGTAATAGTGAGGTTTACTGGCTGCTCTGAGTGGGATTATTATGAGAAAAATGCCCATAAAAGACTAGACAAGGAGCTTCCAGTGTTGTTTTCACTCCAGGCTGCCACTGCTCAGGAAGTGGAAATTGAAGGGTTTTTTGGTAAGAGGATTGGAGAAGTGTCTCTTTAATGGGAACCCTTAGCTATTTTATGATTCTCATTATCCTCAATTTGTTTGGTATCTTTTATGCCAAATAAACTGCATTTTGAAGGGATCTTCGAAATTCTATTAACACCCTAAGGCAGTTTGTTTGAGGAACAGCAAGAAGGCCAGTGGGCTGAGATGACTTTGTCAGGACTCAAGCATCTGGCTTAGGCCATGCTTCCAGATGAGGTAAATATATGCAACTTCTAGAGAAAAGCAAGAACTATCATAGGGGACACCTGGGTGTCTCAGTTGGTTAAGCCACTGCCTTCGGCTCAGGTCATGATCCCGGAGTCCTGGGATCAAGGCCCGCAACAGGCTCTAGCTCCTCGGGGAGTCTGCTTCTCCCTCTGACCTTCTCCTCTCTCATGCTCTCTCTCTCAAATAAATAAATAAAATCTTAAAAAAAAAAAAAAAAAGAACTATCATAGGCTATGGCAATACCCTGAGATTGGAATCCCTCTTTTTAGGTTCTGAATCTTGTCAACATTTGCATGAAGAGACAAGGGTCATAAATCACATGAACTCCTGCTGGAGAACTCCACTCCCAAAACTCTAGTGGCAGGTCCATTTTATGACCTAGTTGGCAAAGATTGCCTGAGGGCTGCACACCATGCAGCTTGTTTCCTTCCTGGAAGGGACCCCCAAAGTTTTATTAAAACTGCAGTGAGAGGGCAGTGTCTTGAAAATCACAGAAGCCCAGGGGCTGAGTAACCAGTGTCCCATGTCAAGGCAGAGACGAGGAATTCAAGAACAAAACACAACAAAAAGATAGATATCACAATTAATTGCACTGACCTACTCTATTCACATCTCAAAGTAACGGTTATGTGAACGAACTGTTAGTGTTTCCATGTGAAGAATAGGCTACAAATCTGATAATTGTGTACACTAATAAGTCACTGCAATATGCCATTTAATGTCTTTTGGTAATCTGCCATTCATTGACTAAAAGAGGTATCTGTGTCAGCAATTCCTTAATTTGATTTAATTAGCATTATGTTTACTGCATCTTAGCTTTTGCTTGTACAAATAAATAAATGAATGGAAAATTTAAAAAATATGCTTTTACTTGGAAAATAGTTCAGAAGTGCTTCACTAATTTTATTTTTGGTCAAGGGCAATTTATTAACCAATGATTTGAGCCATTTTATAGAAAAATATAAACTTTACAGTTAGGCTATTAAAAACTTTAAAACACTGTTTAGAACTATGAAGTTTCAAATTATTCTTGAAAGAAAAAACACATTTCAGTAGGCTACTCATATTTCATAACATGAATATAAGGGAAAAAATAAAATTTGTATTTTATGCAAGGTTACCCAGGAGCTGTTTTGGAATGTAAGGTAATCGAATTAAAGATGAAAACATGAGAGAATATTAAAAACATCCAACACATAGATATTGGACATGGTTCATGCATCTGAAGAGTGTAACCACAAAAGAAGAATCTAACCCCTTTTAAAAAGCAAATAGAAGCAAGGACCAAATCTTTGAAATTATAGAAACAGAGAAAATTATCATAAATAAATGACAAAAACTGATATCTGATAAAAAAAGGTATCTGATAGAAAAATAAATCTATTTGAGATGGTAAAACCAAAGAAATTTTCACATCAAGTATTGTGTCTTGTTTGCAGGACCGAAAGCAGTTCTTGCCACACAATAGACACACAATAAGATAAATTTCTGTGTGTGAATGGAAGGGTGGTTGTAAGGTTGCATTCAAAGTTTATGACAGCACAGAAGGTTTTAAATGTTGCTACTTCATTTTTTAAATGGTAATCTTTAAATAAGTTATAACTCATGTAAAGTTGATGACCATGTCATTAAATCCTCAAACTTCTATTTTTGTGGAAAATAATTTTTTCTAAGCCGGGTGTCACACGGCCAAAGTATAAAATGCAGTGAAAATATATAATTAAAGATTTTTTAACTAAGTCTGCTACTTTGGGGATTTCTACTTCATAAAATGCCTCTGAAGAGTAGATGTTTCCAAGATGGAAACCTAAAATTTCAAATGCTTAATCCAATTGGTTATAGTCATTTACTGTTACACACACATGAATTGACATTGTCCTTTACTACAATGCTTTGCTCTCATTCAGGTACTTCCCCTAATAACAACCATGGTGCATTTATTGTTGAGATGTCCTTCCTGGTTAAAAAGCTGCTAAAAAGTGTTTTAATACTATTTCAGTTTTCTTTTTCTTTATTTATTCGAGAAAGAGAGAGAGCATGAGAGAGAGTGAGAGACAGCATGAGCAGGGGGAGGGGCAGGCAGAGGGAGAAGGAGAGGCAGACTCCCTGCTGAGCAAGGAGCCCGATGTGCCACTGGATCCCAGGACCATGGAATCATGACCTGAGTCAAGGGCAGTCACTTAACCAACTGAGCCACCCAGGTGCCCCTACAGATAATCTACCGAACAGATTATTGTTCGGTAATTTTTTTTCACATTTGGAAGATAATTGACAGTTGATTAAAAAAATGTGCACAAAATTTATGACTACTTGACCTGGATTTTATTTCATTATTCCAAACCCACATGGCATAAACTTCATAATAACCTTGAATTCAATGTCATTGGAATTTGAAGATCATGATTACAAAAAAATATATATTATCAGAAATCAATTAACTATACTCTCTGCTGAATCTCATTATCCATGTTAAAATGCAATGTTTCAGTTGGGAATTTCTACCTATTCACTTTTTTTCAGTCAGTTGCTTTACTTTCAAGTCATTGTTCTGAAAAGATATATAGAACGCTTACCCAGGGGATGTTGTAAAATTGCTTGCTGCAAACTGCATCTGGGGAAAGAGTAGGAGTTAAAGTGGAGGCCGAAGTATCACTATAAATAAAATCTGAGAGTAAATAATAGAAAAGTGCATTTGCATTATTGCTCATAAAGTGCAAGATGACATCAGTTATTGTCATAAATCTACAACAGGCATGAAGTAGATTCTTTGGTCATGTTATAGTGGGAAGAGTTTGATTTTCCCCTTACCAACACAACGTTGTAAAAAAACAAATAAAACTGGCTCTAAAAGTGACCTTAGTTATAAGTACTCTTGCATCCAAGAGAAATTTATAAAAAAAATATATGTGGTTTTATTTTTTGGTTGCATATAAAATTTTAAGTGGACATGTTACCACAATCTGGGACACATGAAATACACTTTTTTTTTCTTCTGGTATTTGGAATCACTTTTCTGCTCTCCATATATTTTTTTAAAAAAGTAAGAGCTTTTTGCAAACAGGGCTTCCAGCATTTCTTATTCATCTGCCCACTCATTAGTAACTTATGAACAGCAATGAACGCTTCCTAGTTAATGAGCAGAACCACATGCATAACGTACATTTCCTATATCAACTCCAAGGAGATTGAAGGGTACTGTAGACATTCTCTATAGTCCAAATTAATCTTCAAATCTGCCCTTTGACATATGTCCAAAGCAATTGTTTTTCAAAAAATTATTTGTAATATTAAATGGAGCTTAATGGATGCAATATAGCAAAGGATTTGTATTATGTTTAAGTCAACAGAAAATATGAAAATAAGATATCCTATAATACATGAAATATGCATGTATAACCTAAAGTAAATATTCCTATTATCAGTCTAGTGATTCTTCACTGACAGCCATTTATTTAAGTTACTGGCTTGATGGAAAAAACATATTTCTTTAGTTTCATTCCACTTAAAAGCACTAAGATTACAACTATGAGAGAGCGATCTCCAACTTGTCATCAATATTTATTAAACATTGATTGTTTTGTGATTTGGAGAATGGCATGCTTCAAATTCGAATGAAACAAATATGGTGCCATTTCCCTTTATAAGAAATTTCTTCCCCAGTAACTTCACTGATAGTACAGCTGAAAACCAGAAAATTAACAAAAGAAACCTCCTTCTTTAAAACTGATAATTGGATGCCAATATCTGCACTGAATTTCGTATGCTGTTGTCATGAAAAATCTGAACACCTTTGTCATTAGCCATAACTAGAACAGACATACAGATCCCAGCCCAGTATAGGTTGGAAACAAGTAACTAGATGATGATGCTTAAAAAAGGATTATTGTTCTAGATGCTGTTTATTCAACAGATATGCATTTCATTTAGGATTTATCATGAGAAAGAATAATTTCTGGGGTGACAAAAGTATTACACGACCTTATTGTAGTGATGGTTGCCAGTTGTATACATTTACTAAAATGCATCAGATGACATTTACAGTGTAGGAATTTTTATGTGATGTAAATTATATGTCAATAAACTTTTAAAAATACGTAAATGGGCAAGGTTGTTGGGTAAATAGTGATATTGTTAGACGGATATATATGCCATGAGAAAAGAATAGTAAATTGCAAATGGTAGAATCTAAGTGATGAGTTTAATGGGTGTTCACTATAAATATTTTTTGAATTTACTGTATGTTTGAAAATTGTGTAACATTTTTGAGAAAAATAGAGCACAATGATTTTATAATTTTATAATTATAATTATTTTATAGTATATTTTATACACTATATACTTTATATACTATACACTATATATACTACATATATTTTATATGTATATGTATATTTATATACTATATATTTGGCAATATTATTTAGCCATAAAAATGAGATCTTGCCATTTTGCAACAACATGGATGAACTTGAAGGGTGTTATGCTAAGTGAAATAAATCAAACAGAGAAAGACAAATATCATATAATTTCACTTGTGGAATCTAAAAATCAAATGAATAAACATACAAACAAAAAGCAGAAATAGACCTATAAATTCAGACAGCAAACTAATGGTTGCCAGAAGGGAGGGAAATGGAGGGATGGACAAAATGGGTGAAGAAAATGGGAGTTACCTTCCAGCTATGGAATAAATAAGTCACAAGGATAAAAGGCACAGCATAGGGAATGTAGTCAATGGTGTTGTCATAGTGTGGTAGTGTGACAGAAGATAGCTATACTTAAGGTGAGCATAATATAACATATAGAATTGTCAAATTACTGTGTTGTACATCAGAAACTAATGTCACATTGTGTATCAATTATACTTAAAACACACACACACACACAAGACATTTTTTCTAGCTGTCAGGTTACTACAGACTGGTAGTTCCTTGCAAGGTTCAGCCTTACACTGTGGGCACTGACTCAGCTTTCTACACTCAAGAGGAGCACGCCAGCTCAGCCTCAGGACTGCTCAAAAGTTACCTTCAGGAAGAAGTTAAGCTAAGTCTTGGCCTGGGGTGGGGGGATGGGTAGTCTTCATGATAATGAGGATAATAAAACATTTTGTGAAATTCTGTCAATGGTTTCTATCTTTTTTGTGTCTTAGTATTTCTCATATAGTGATAAAAGAACCAAAGTAGAGTTTAGTTTAGAGCAAAAGTCAGCAAACTTTTCCTATAAAGTCCAGATAATAAATATGCCTGATGCTTGAATGATGCATGGGTTAAGGGCACTGATCCTTTGCAGTCAAAAATCTGTGTATAACTTTTGGCCCTCTGAACTTAACAACATGTGTTGGCAAGGATGCAGGGAAAGGGGAATCCTCCTACACCGGTGGGAATGCAGGCTGGTGCAGCCACTCTGGAAAACAGCACGGAGGTTCCTCAAAAAGTTGAAAATAGAGCTACCCTATGACCCATCAATCACATTACTGTGTACTTACCCTAAAGATACAAATGTAGTGCTCCAAAGGGGCACATGCATCCCAATGTTTATAGCAACAATGTCCACAATAGCAAACTATGGAAAGTGCCTAGATGTCCATCAACAGATGAATGGATGAAGAAGATGTGGTATATACATACAATGGAATATCATGAAACCATCAAAAAAATCCCAAATCTTGCCATTTGCAATGACGTGGATGGAACTAGAGGCTATTAGGCTAAGCAAAATAAGTCAATCAGAGAAAGACAAGTATCGTATGATTTCACTGATATGAAGAATTTGAGAAATAAGACAGAGGATCATAGGGGAAAGGAGGGAAAAATGAAGCAAGGCAAAACCAGAGAGGGAGACAAACCATAAGAGACTCTTAATCTCAGAAAATAAACTGAGAGTCACTGGAGGGGAGGGGGTGGCTGGATGATGGACATTGGGGAGGGTATGTGCTATGGTAAGTGCTGTGAACTGTGTAAAACTCATGACTCACATGTATCCCTGAAACAAACAATATACTATATGTTAATTAAAGCAAAAACAACTAATATCCTCCTAGTTATCAGAAGCCTTTTTTTTTTTTTTTTTAGATTTTGTTTATTTATTTGACCAACAGAGATCACAGGTAGACAGAGAGGCAGGCAGAGAGAGAGGGGGAAGCAGGCTCCCCGCTGAGCAGAGAGACTGATGGGGGGCTCGATCCTAGGACCCTGGGATCATCTGAGCCGAAGGCAGAGGCTTTAACCCACTGAGCCACCCAGGCGCCCCTAGTTATCAGAAGTCTTACCTATAACATAAACAGTTAACACATTTTGTATTTACAATATATACTGTATTCTTACAATAAAGTAAGCTTAAGAAAATACTAAGAAAATCATAAGGAAGAGAAAATACACTTAGAATACTGTACTGTATTTATCAAAAATAATCTATGTGTAGGTGGACTCATGCAGTTCAAAACTGTGTTGTTTAAGAGTCAACTGTATTTTCAGCTTTGCAGGCCATGTAATTCTTTTATAATAATTCTACTCAACTCTGCATTTGCAGTATAAAAGTAGCCACAGACAATTCATAAATGAATGTAGATATATTCCAATAAAATTCATTTATAAAAATAGGCACAGGGCCAGTTTTGGCCTGCAGGCTCTATTTTGCTAGCTATGACTTAAAAAAGATGATTTACTCCTAATATGGGAGAATTGTGGTAGTCCATAAAGAAAATGTGACCAGTGAAGGGAAACACAGTTGCTCTGGATATTAAATAGCATGTTGGTTTCCCAGGGCTGTGGAAACAAAGTATTTCAAACTCCTCTGCTTGAAACAATAGAAATGCATTCTCTTGCAGTTCTGAGGACTGGAAGTCTAAAATCAAGGTGTTGAAAGAGTCATGCTCTCTCTGATGTCTCTAGGGGAGAATACTTCTTTGCCATCTCCTAGCTTCTGGTGTTTTGTAGCAATTCTTAGAATTTCTTGGTTTGTAAATATATCGCTCTGCCTCTGACTCTGTCATCAACTGTCTTCTCTGTGTCTCTATGTCCAAAATGTCCTCTTCTTACAAGGATACCAGTTATTGGATTGAAGGCCCACCTTCCTCTAGTATGAACTTAACTGATTACATTTACAATGATTCTATTTCCAAATAACATCACATTCTGGGGCACTGGGGGTTAGGACTTTATATCTATATCTATATCTATATCTATATCTATATCTATATATCTCTATCTATCTATCTATCTATCTATCATCTATACATGGAACACAATTCAATCCATAACATATAGTATTACCGTTTGGAAACAAGGAATCACCAAATCCTGTCTTGTCAAACACTATTCCTGACAATGGGGGGGGGGCTCCCTCAAATGATAAATACAGAAGTAAATGTAGCCAATGGGGATATGTAAAAGGTTATATTTTAAACTAGGCCAATACAGCATATCCTGTCCTGATGTGGTCTTCTATAGTCGTCTGCATTGGAGGGTGTGATTTAAGTCAGAGTCTCAAACAAGGCTCCTCCATCCCCCACACTCCAAAGTCCCATCTGGTATACATACAAATCCCTGGCTGGTGACGCTGTGGAAAGAAGTTAGGAAGAGGAAGGAGGGTTTATATGTCCACTCTAAGAGCAGTGCAGTGTACAAGAGCCTCCTGGTTGTCTTCGATTTTTCCTCTTTTACATGTAGTACTTCTATTCTTAGTCTCTCTGATGACTGTTTCCTGGATACTACCATACCATCCAAATGTTTAGAAATGTGCCTCTAAAAAAGGGGTTTGAGAAGTGTTAAAGGCCCTCAACAACTTCCTTCTTGAGTAATAGAAAGAAAGAAAGAAAGAAAGAAAGAAGAAATAGAAAATAGAATAGAAAAACTAGAGCTCTGCGATAAAGTTAGAGTCATACAAACCATTTATGTCCTAAACAGTCGCTGAACAGGGAATCCATTTCTGGTGTCAGGCAGAGGCTCACTCGGTTCTATGCGGTGGTCGTTCGCCTATGCTAAGTAGCCCCATAGGCGTGTTCTTCCATTCCATTGCATCTTGTGTAGGCATGGCCAAATAAACAACATTCAGCAGCCTATAAATCTAAGTGTCCCACTTAAACACCCTATGTAGTTTTGTTTGGAATCCCAGCCCTCTACCCAGTGGGAAATCCTATTTTCTCACGGAAACACCCTTTCCCTAATATTTCCATGAGCACTTAGGGTTGGTCACTTCTGTTACCAGATTATTTCTGGCTGCGCTACCCCCCCCCCCGCAGTTTGTGGGCCTTTTGTTATCTCCTGTGAGAAGCCCTATGCCGCCTCCTGTAAGGGAATGAGGCACAAAAAAGTCAGCTGCAAGAGAATGGGGGCAGGGGACGAAGGTGAAAAAGACTGTCGCCCCAAACAACTCCTCAGTCTCATTTATTAGAAAGTGAGTAACAACCAACAGAGAAGCTGGAGTAGGTTACACAGTGACCATGAGTCTTGTAGATGCGTAAGAAGAAAGGCAAGGTATGTCTGGTCACGTAGTACATGACCTACAGTGAGCAAGCCCAAACAAAAGGATTGTCTGACTAACTGCTGATGCTCTCCCTTTGGCAAGGTGAGATAACGGGAAAATGAAGCAGGTGGAGCTCCACCCCACAAGCCAAGCATCCCCTGTGGTTTGGCTTCAAGGACGCATATCATCCTCTCCCCCAGGGGCCTGTTGTCAGTACATGTTTTTCTTAAGGCTATATCTAAGCATGCTTGGTAACTAGTATAATTTCTCGTAGGTCGTATTTTAGGCAGTACATTGTTCTGAGGGACGGTTACAGCCCTAGGAGGGAAGGAGTTTCCCTGCAAGGCACAGAGATATTCTCTGCCATTCTGCAGGCCTGCTCCCCTGATGACCATCTCTATCATAGCGTGCTCCTTTGGGAGGCTTTGTGACAAATTTCCCTCCTTTTTACCTAAGCCATCCACTTTCAAGAGATTTGTGATATTGTAGGGCAGAGTGGGGAGTAGATTTGCATTGAGAAATGGTCAAGAGGAGATTCACCCTGTTCCTGATGGTTTTTTCCAAAATCTAGGCTCTACTTCCCAGTCCAGTCCACTCTGCCAAACTGGCCTTTGCTTCCGAAGATTTTCCTTTAGAATACTCCTCCTCTTTCATCATTGATCCTGGTTTCCTCTTTTCCTTACAGAGAGCTTTTTGTTATTTTCATAGTGCCCATCTTACTTCCTCCAATGGAAAATTTAAAGGCTCTTTCATTTTTTCTTTTTTTTTTTTTTTTAAGATTTTATTTATTTATTTGAGAGAGAAAGAGCATGAGTGGGGGAAGAGAGAGGCAGAGAGAGAGGGACAAACAGACTCCCTGCTGAGCACAGAGCCCGGGAACCTAGCACAGGGCTGGATCCCAAGACCCTGAGACCATGACCTGAGCTGAAGTCAGATGCTTAACCTGAGCCACCCAGGTGCCCCTCAAATGTTCTTTGTTTAGAACTTAGTTTCACAAATCTTCTATGCCTCAGCTTTCTCACTACAAACGGACAAGTTGATTTTGTTTTTATAGAGAGAGTTCGTTCTCCCACATGAGTGGGGTTTGGGACAGAAACCTAAGCAGTCTCCTAGCCCAGTGTGGAGCCTGATATGGGGCTCAGTCCCATGACCCCAAGATCATGACCTCAGCCTGAAGCAACCGGCAGATGCTTAACTGACTTAGCCACCCAGGCAGCCCACAAATGAAAAGTTTAACCAATCAATCTCTGAATGAAGCAGGTTGCTGGAAGAGAATGAATTTTACTTGTTGAGGCAGATGAAGCTGCTAGTCTTGTCTTTGCTGGTCTCTAATTTGGGCAAGTCTAATGGCCTGAGCTTCTTCCTGCTAATTGAGAGGGTAGAGCTAATAGATATCTAAGGTCCCTAAATAAATGTAGATTTAATTTATATTATAGAACTATTTCATCTTGTCTGTTAATCTTAAATTCTTTCCTGAATCTCATCTGTTGTGTCCTCTCTTCTACATTGGCTGGGCTGCTTGAATTTCTTTGGTCATTTTGTATCAGAGTTCTCAGTTTATGGGCAACTTCATTACTGAGTTACATAATTACTTACACTCAGTGATGTTTAACCATAAATTAAAATATACATTAAGACCAATGGCATAGCCAGATTTTAGCTTATTAATAAGTAGAGAAAATGTAACTAAGATTAAGTACGACCATAATTTGATAAACAGTAGAAAAGGCGGTTCTTTTAAAAATTAACATTTTGCACTAGTATTGGCTTCTGTGCTCTCTTTCAACATGGATTAGGACCAGTACTGTATACCTTAGATCTTTCACATTCTATTGGGTGAATTATTCCTCCAGACTATTTACCTCATCCAAGGTCCCTCATGGAGAAAGAAACCAAATCTCAGATCTGCAGAAACATATGTTATCGGGATAGTAAGAAGAGAGAGAATACAGAGTAGCTGTGTCAATTCCTCATGGCCTTGAATTAGAATGTCTTTCTGTGTAAGATTCCCTTTAGATTCATTTTGGTGTGTCAATCTGAAGTGGGCAGACTGGAGCATAACCCCAAGCTTAGCTGGGGAAAGTCTGACATGGGCTTTGTCTTCAATGTAGAGGCATTTTAGTAATCATCATGGGGAGCTCCTCAACTTATCTTCTTCTCAGAGAGCATATAGAATGGGTCAATGAGGGATTGGGCACATTGTATATGATAAAATCTCAGAGGCTCAATTTATAGCACTACACTAGATATAATGTTTCACCCCATTACTTATTTGAAGAGTTTCTCTACTATCTCTACTTCAAAATTCCAACAAATGCTACTGAATAGTGTTCAGAATTATTTGATCCTTAGATGGTAATATCTGTTTAATTGTTTTGTTTATTTTACTTTGAAGTCTTCCTAATATTAGCAGTAGCTTGAGAACTTTTGTTTTGTCTTATTTATAAACCATTTAGATAGTTCAATTTTTGTCCTTTTTCAAACAATGAGCATGAGTCTGTCACTCTGTCTGGGAAGTATCCTATTGTTACTGTCTCTGAACATTGGCCAACCAGTTTTATGTTCTCCAAAGGTCTGATTACCAAAGATAATTTCCTTTTGTTTGTGATAACATTTCCATAATTGCAGTTATAAATGAAAGGGCAGAATGAATCCCTTCAAATCTGGAAATTCACAGATTTTATTATCTTGTGCTCAAATTCAATTTTGTTTGCAATGCTTTTTACACTCTGGGTCACATAAACGAGGCTGCATGGTTCTGTGTCTTACTTTCACTCTCTCTTTTGATCTCTCTTACTCAAGGCAGATGCTCATTTTCAGGGCAATTAATTCTTCTTAGAAAGAAAGATACAACACTGGTGACAGACACCATCATACATGTCAACACAGGCTAAATGATCATTGGAATATAAAATCTAACTAGTTCAATGGCCTGCAAAGAAAAGTGATTTCTGTATAAGCTGAGAGAATTTTTTAAATTAACATATAATGTATTTTTTTTTTTCAGGGATACAGGTCTGTGACTCATGAGTGTTACACAATTCACAGCACTCACATAGCACAGACCCTCCCCAATGTCCATTACCCAGCCACCCCCTCCCTCTCTCCCCACTCCTGTCCAGTGACCCTCAGTTTATTTCTTGAGATTAGGAGTCTCTTATGGTTTGTCCCTCCCTGGTTTTGTCTTGTTTCATTTTTCCCTCCTTTCCCCTATGATCCTCTGTCTTATTTCTCAAATTCTTCATATCAGTGAAATCATACGATACTTGTCTTTCTCTGATTGACTTATTTTGCTTAGCCTAATAGCCTCTAGTTCCATCCACGTCATTGCAAATGGCAAAATTTGGGTTTTTTTGATGGTTACATAATATTCCATTGTATATATATACCACATCTTCTTTATCCATTCATCTGTTGATGGACATCTAGGCACTTTCCATAGTTTGGCTATTGTGGACATTGTTGCTATAAACATTGGGGTGCACATGTGCCTTTGGAGCTCTACTTTTGTATCTTTGGGGTAAATACCCAGTAGTGCAATTGCTGGGTTATAGGGTAGCTCTATTTTCAACTTTTTGATGACCCTCCATACAGTTTTCCAGAGTGGCTGCACCAGCTTGCATTCCCACCAACAGTGTAGGAAGGTTCCCTTTGCTGAAAGAATGGTTTTTGATCGAGTCATACTCCCATAAGTCCTATCCTCCAACATGATTACTTCAGAGAGAAGTGTCCTGCCTTAAAACATTAATTGCTGGAAAGGGTTTCAAGAAATTGTTGTGGAGCTAGAAGTCAGAAAATCTTATGGCTTTGGCTGTTTTATTAAGTATCTTTATGACAAATTTTCTCATACTATGAAAAAGAAATCACTGATTTACTCTAAAAAGAACAATGTGACAAATATAATGATTGTAAAAAGCTTTGAAAATGTTAAACTGGGTATCTCTATGGAAAGGAATCATACCAACTCCATGAATTTAAAGGAGCCTCCATTTTAATTAAAAAACTACAGATTCCATATTTCTGGTGGTACTGTCAGCCTGAAGCCGAAGTTGACAAACCTCTCAGTTAAGTTGCTCATGAACAACTTGCTGTCTTCAAGCAGACAAAACAAAAACAACAAAAGCAAACAAACAAAAAAATATTTCAGTGTCTTTGCATTCTGGTTCTGGACTCTAGTAACTCTTCCAGTAGTAAAAATGTTCGAAACAAGAAAGAACAATGAGCTCCAGGGGGAAAAAATGCTCCCTTACCTCCCCATCCCCAAAGAACATCTAATCTCCACTATTTAACTAGTCTTGTTAATAATGAATGTCTCCATACATTTCTAATTATGGCCTCTAAAAGATTCTCTTGACTTCTTTATAAATATAAATTGTTACAAATTTAAAGAAAAAGAAATAGCCAAAATGGCCAACAAACATTTATTGAGAGTTTGTTATTTTAGTTTCAGAAGGTACACCCAGAAGTATTTATATATGGAAATTGGGATATAATAATGGGAAAATTAAGTTGTAAATGGTTTTCCAAAAAACATTTTCTCCTCTGAATCACTGTAGTGATTGTATAATCACGATGTAATGTGATAGCATATCTGTTTAGATTCGAAACCAATATTTTGGCCTCCTGATACCAGAGTCCTAAAATTAATTTAGTAGAGCCTCCTTGTTGAGCCCTTGGAAGTTTTAATGGCTGGAACTTGTGACAAAGGACAGTAATTATTCCCCTCCCCCAAATATGGTGATTGTCAATTTGCAATCAGAAAGGGGACTTGTTCAATCTACTATAGACAAAAATATTTTCTAGGACTAAAAGTTAAACTAAGTATGTTCAACAATACTGAATCCCATACTATGAGAGAATCTGAAAGCAAAATCTTTAGGGATATAGGTATTTCCCATGTAGTATATGTATATAAGGGAAATAAAATAGTAAAACATCAAGGTTCTGATACTAATAACACTTGCCACTGAGACTGTGATTCAGATATGGTTGTCCTGTTCCTACATCTTTGACTATTAGACTGAGAATCAAGAAGTTGATTTAGATGTTAGCAAAATAAAAAATTGGGAGAAAACATTCAGTGAGTTGATTTAAAGGCATTTCTGCCTCCCTTTTTAAATGTCCTCCATAACAGTGTTACTTTTTGTGTAAAATTACAAGCCTATGCACCTTAAACTTTAATTTTTTTAAGATTATTTATTTATGAGAGACAGAGAGTACAAGCAAGCACAAGCACGGGGAGAGGCAGAAGGAGAGAGATTCCCAAGCAGTCTCCCCACTGAGCTTGGAGCCCCACATGAGGCTTGATCCCAAGACCCTGACATCATGACGTGAGCCCAAAACAAGAATCCAACACTTAACCAACTGAGCAACTCAGGCATCCCTTAAAATTTACTTGTAAAACAATATTTATCAAGAGCATTTCTAAGAAAGCTTTTATTTTCTTCCAAATACATGCTGCTGAACACCTGCTAAAAATCTCTTATTTCTTCAGAATTAACTTTTACTTACTAGTTTTTGCTGGGCTCTGAGTCTGCTCTGTCTCTGCACATGAACTTGGGTTTTAGTTTCTGCCTCTGTACCCTTCAGAGGCCGGTACAGTGGGAAATTCCAGTTTTTTTAATTAATTATTTTTATTAACATATAATGTATATTTACCCCAGGGGTACAGGTTTGTGAATCTTCAGGCTTACACACTTCCCAGCACTCACCATAGCACATACCTTCCCCAATGTCCATAACCCTACCACCCTCTCCCTGCTACCCCACCACAACCCTCAGTTTGTTTTGTGAGATTAAGATCTCTTATGGTTTGTCTCCCTCCAGATGTGAAGAATTCAAGAAGCAGAGTGCAGGGGTTTGGGGAGTAGGGAAGGAAAAAATAAAACAGGATGGGATCTGGAAGTCTAGTTTTTTTAAGTGGTAAGAGTTCATCTCCCCCCGCCCCCCAGGAAAAAATATTTTAATTCCACAAATACAAAGATTTTTTTGACTACAGTACAAAACTATCACACATAACCAAATCCCTAGCACAAGGTAGCTTAAATGAGATTTGGGTATAAATTATTAAAACCTCAGTAAGAGCCCTGCCATTTTATGATTCATTGGATTATAGTTCATTAGCTTTAAGGCAACAAGTAGTGACACTAGTCAAAGTGACTGATGATTTTGTGAGTGAAAAGTGATAAAAAAAAAACCTTTGGGAAGTTGCTATTGACAGAAATCAAGTGGCCCTAAACAACTTCATATACATATACATAAACATATACATATATATTATGCATGCTTTATATATTATTATATATACACACTTATGTAATATATATACACACATTTGTGTAATATATATACACATTTATGTAATATATATCATTATAAGCCACTCTTACTATCTTTTGTGCTGCTGTCTCTAACTCTAACAAACTGAGAAGTATTTAAATGATGTCCATAGCCCACAGCATATTTCTGTTGGCTTAGCAGGAGCCAATAAATATTAGAGAAATATTTTACTAGAATATGTAGACAAAGGAGTTACTCTTGTAATATATGGGGTATTTAATTATTATTTGTGAAAGCGAATTGAAGTTTTCAGTAGAAGTCTTGTAATGGCTTCTCAAGGTTCTCTTCTGATTGTAAACAAAGGATTCTTTATTATTGGGGTCCAAGATGAACACAGATTTTTCTAATGAGTAAAAACTTGCCAAATTTTCAATGTAAACATGACTAGGATGTGAGCTCTGGACATCAGAGACCACATCTGATTTGCTCACCATTGTATCCCTAGTGCCTAGAACAGTGTCCAACTCATAGAAGGTACTCAATTAATATTTGTTGACTATTTAATAAGTGAAAGTCATTTGTCTCCATGACTCAGCAAGTCTATGAGTGATTTTGTTTAACTCATGTACATCCATAATTGGATAAATTACAATCAATATAGGTCTAGTTCTCATACATATTTGATGTTCGAATATTATGAGTGATAGAACAGGGGACATAATGAGATACAATATAAAATAACTCTTGCTGTTTTCAGCAACTTAGGTTGCTGTAAAGTTAGTATAGAAAACAGACTATGAAGATAAAGATAAAGAACAGAGCAGGTCAGAAAGTGATGGGAGGTGTTTTGTGTAGACTGTTTAAGAAAGCATTCTAGGAGGTGTTGAACTTAAAAACAAAACAAAACTTGTATTAGGTGAAGAAATGGTATATGAAAGTCAGGGAAAAGTTCACAAATATGCAGAAAGAATGGTGTGCAAAGCACCTGAGATAGGAATAAGTTTGGCAAGTCCAAAGAACAGCAAATAGACTAGTGTGGTTCAAATATACTGAAACAAAAGGAAAGAGATAGATGACTTTAGAAAGAAAAACCATAGCGAGACCACATAATACTGTTTTGGTTTTGAACACAAATATTAGCTGTTTTTATAGGTAAGAACATGATAGCTACATAGAGGTAAAAGCCAGTGGTAGGGAATGGATGTGCTGGAGATAGATATTTGAAGTTCATTGTAAGCACTGAGGTGAGCCCTGATCTGGATCCAAGGCTAAGACAAAGTGGTACTTCAAGAACTTTGCCTTGGAATTGAGTGTGGTTTGGAATTTAGCAGGTGTTCCAACCCACTTTAGGCACTTACAGGTCTACTGGTGGTGAAAAATGCAAAGTTATCTGTAGCTCTGTGTTTTTAATCCTCTGGACTTAAATTCTTTTTTGTGTATTGTAATAACTTCTCTGCCATGGCCAATAGCTACTCAAGGCATTCTTATGCTGAATCTCCAGCGGCTCCAGTTGTTGGAACTAAAAGGGAAATTGCTCTCCCCACACTGAGATATGGTCGTCAGGGTGTAGGTATATGTATGGTCCACCTGATACCTTTGTTACTGCTCTAAACTTTCGATTAGGTTTTGCACCAGTCTATGATTGGAATCACCACTGTAACGTGAGCTGCCTAGGTAAAGATTAATGAGCTGCCTGGAGAGTTGATCCTCAGGGATCTCTTTAATCTTATTTTCCTGACTCAATCTATACAAACCTCTCCCACAATGCAATTAAAATCATTAAATAACACATACCAGGAAAAATAAAGGAGCACACACGGCACATGCAGATTTTCAACAAAAGGCAGCATGGGTATCAAGTGTTTTGGCTTCTTTCCCAGCTCAGTAATGATTAGTGAAGTCGTGTGTAGAAAATATTTGCAGCATGCAAAATTTCTGAAGCTGTTGCTAAATCAAAAATGAGTGCAAACACTGTGTGGTTTGCAAAGCTTTAATTAGTTCAACTAGAAGGATGACTATTTGCATTGATATGAATGAACCTCTGCATAGATACTTTTAAAGTGTGACAGACCAGTCCTGTTACATCATTAGATAAATTATCTCAGTCTGTAAAATTTTGAAAAATGGAGGCCTAAAATTAGAATTGCAGCATTCAGTCATTTAATTCTGCAATCACTGAATACTTTCCTTGTACAAAACCCTTTCCTAGTAAATACATGGACTGGATGTTGATTTTGGATAAAGTGGTATTTTTTATTAGTACATCACAATTGATCTCAGGGATAGCATTGAGTCAATGTTGTTAACATTCAAAGTGATTTTTATGCAATATGTATAATTTGACACAATCTCTCTAATTTCCCATTTTTATCAGCTCTTGACACCAGAAGAAGAATGTGAAGAGTACTTTAGGAAGATCATTTTTAAGTAAAGACACATATGAGGGGCATATATGAGTCACATAGAAGAAGGTTTTGATTAATGGAAACAAATATTAAAACTATAGAATGTTGCAAAAATGTAATTTCAAGAATTAATTTGAAGTTTAATATAATTATAAACAAAATTCTTATGGGATTTTAAAATTAAACTTGTCAAGGTGCTTCAACTGTTCATATAAAAGAATAAATGAATAGGAAGAACCTCCCAAAATGTTGAGGAAAAAGAAAGATGATCAATGAGGTCATGCCCTTCCAAGGATTACGTATATTGAACATATGATTATAAGATCCAATCAAAAAAACTTGCAACAAATAGATGTAGGAAAATAACCATGACTTTGCAATAAGTTCAAGTAAAGTAAATTTGTGCCTGCCCCAAATCAGTATAGAAGCAATTAGACAGAGGAGTTAACTTACTGAAAAAATATAATCAAATCTTTACTCCCATAGCTTAGCAAAATAAAATTTAGATGCATAGACTTAAATATGTAAAAATAATGTGCTATCGTGAATGCTGTGAAGTGTGTAAACCTGGCAATTCACAGACCTGTACCCCTGGAGCTAACAATACATTATATGTTTATACAAATTATTTTTTAAATTAAATATATATATATATATATATATATATACTCACTATAAAGGGTTTTGGAGGGGAGGAGGGTAGGGGGTTTGGTGAGCTTGGTGGTGGGTACTATGGAGGGCCCATATTGCATGGAGCACTAGGTGTGGTGCATAAACAATGAATTCTGGAACACTGAAAAGAAATAAAATAAAATGGAAAAAATTAAAATATATGACTATATATATGCTATCAGGATAGCAAAAAATATTGTAAGCCCAATTGCCATGAAGTAAATTCTCTGCTAATGAATTTATAAGTTCAATGCAATTCAGTTCAGCTGTCCAGAAGTGTTTTTTGAGAATGCGGTGAAATGACCCAAAATATATATGAGAATATAAAGGTCTTTGAAGACCTAAAATTTTGAAAATGAAGAGCTAAAGCTGAAGAAAGATGCTTGACCTTCTAGACTTTATAAAACAAGACTAATTAAAAGTGTTGTATTAACACATGTGTTGACAAATAGACCTGCTTAACAAAATAGAAAGGCAAAAAAAGTATGGAGTGGTGTAACAAATCAACACAGAAAAAAAAGACTACATAGTTGATGGTATTAACAAAGTTAGCTTATGATCTGAAGAAAGATAAAATTGAAATTCTATGTCACTCAATATATATAGAAATAAATTTTAAAGGTATTAAATGTGAAAATAATATTAAAAAAAAACAAAATACAGGGGCGCCTGGGTGGCTCAGTGGGTTAAGCCTCTGCCTTCCGCTCAGGTCATGATCTCAAGGTCCTGGGATTGATTCCCGCATCAGGCTCTCTGCTTGGCAGGAAGCCTGCTTCCCCTTCTCTCTCTCTCTGCCTGCCTCTCTGCCTACTTGTGAGCTCTCTCTGTCAAATAAATAAATAAAATCTTTAAAAAAATACAGAAAGAATATTTTCATGACCTTTGGGGAGGGGAGAATTTCGTAAGACCCCCAAAACATAAGATATAATGGGGAAACATGGGAGGATTTTACTGAAGCAAAATGAAAGTAGTCTGTTCCATGAACAACATTACACGCAGCATGAACAAAGATGTAATACATGTGATTAAATGTCAAGAAAACAAGAAAAAATCAGCATGTTGAATATATAGGAGTGCCTGTAAACCAGCAAGAAAATTAGGAAGTTCAAAGGAAAAACTGAGCTAAGGATATAAATAGAAAATTCAGAGTAGACCCCCCTTCAGCTAAGAAGAATAGGAAAGAAAAATGTTTAACTTCACTAATAAGGAGAGATATAAAAATCAAATAATAATGAAATACTACTTTAAACCCAGCAGTATGGCAAAAACCAGGAAGTTGCATGATATGAAATGTACTTAGTAAGGATGTAGAGGAAAACAGGGAAGACTTAGATTGTAGTGGTGAGATTATAACTGAGTAACAACTTTCAAAAGCAATCCGGAAGTACAAAGTGAAATGACATATTTATATATTCCATGGCCCTGTGTGATATCCTCCATAATTAGATGATGGGCTCCTGGGTAATGTAGCCTAGAGAAATCCTAGAGAACAGATTCATAAGGAGATGTAAAATTATGCTGATCACAATGGTTTGTTTGTTTGTTTATTATGGTAATAGGATGTTGGAAATCATCCATCAGTCAACCACTAGGAATACAGAAGAGTGGCTGCCCTCCTGGGGTTCCGTCCAGAAGCTGACCTTCAGACAAAAGCTGAGGAAACCAAAATCCCTTTTGAAGTGAAGAGGTAAAACAGGGAAAGGAAAGCAGTCACTAAGAGATGCTTTCAAGTCTGCTACTGCCATGGGCAACTGAAGTTTAATCTCACAGGCAGGCTCCAGAAAATGGTGCAAAACACATACCTCAGAACACTGTCAGCCCAGGATGAGGGAGCAAAGGTATTCACCCACCCACCCTCAAGAGCAAATTGGTAAGTGGTGCCCAATGGATGTTAATTTCCAGGCACTCTGGCCCCTAAGGCACTTCAGCAAAGTGAATTCCTGCAGCCCACTGGCAAAACAGCACCAAAGCTGCAAGTGCCAGCCATCTGAAATTTGTCCGGTAAACACAAAAATGGCAAGAAAGTCAGAGGGAGGCTAGGCAGAACACCGACAAACATCTGCTACAGTGGTGGTTGTAAAAGACCTAATACGACACTGCAATTATCAATAGTTTCACATAGCATCTTGGGTAGGTTTAAAAATCAAGGTTGAATGAAAGTTAAGAAAAACAACGAATGTTTATAAAACCCACATTAAAAAAACACTGTATGTTTTCTAACTACACCTACGCAAAATACATACTAGGGAAGAAAGAGAGGGGTAATACGTAGGTTGATGATGACAGCCATAAACAGAAGGGAATAATCACTATAGTTCTGGGACTTTGAAAAAACAAAGTTCACTGTATGTCAAGAAAATCAAACCATAAATAATGAAGCAGGAAAATACCACAAGTGTAACAGGAATTTTTCTATAATCTATCGAAGGCATGAGTAATTGTATGTTAAAAAAGGAAGAATCTGAGAGAAAAATGTTCAGAGACATGAACAAATACTTTGTAGCATACAAAATCATGAGTAGACTTACAAAAGATAGCAAGCATAAAAACTGTGCAACTTGTTAGTAATTAAAGAAAAACAAATGCCTCAAAAGCAGTGAAATTCTCTTCTTTTGGTTTCTCAAATTAGCAAATACCTAAGTCAATACTTACTTCCCAGGATATGACCACAGAGATTCTTCAGATGTGTATAATTTTTTAAAATTTTTTATTTCTTCTCAGTGTAACAGTATTCATTGTTTTTGCACCACACCCAGTGCTCCATGAAATCCGTGCCCTCTCCAATACCCACCACCTGGTTCCCCCAACCTCCCACCCCCCGCCCCTTCAAAACCCTCAGATTGTTTTTCAGAGTCCATAGTCTCTCATGGTTCACCTCCCCTTCCAATTTACCTCAACTCCCTTCTCCTCTCCATCTCCCCTTGTCCTCCATGCTATTTGTTATGCTCCACAAATAAGTGAAACCATATGATAATTGACTCTCTCTGCTTAACTTATTTCATTCAGCATAATCTCTTCCAGTCCAGTCCATGTTGCTACAAAAGTTGGGTATTCATCCTTTCTGATGGAGGCATAATACTCCATAGTGTATATGGACCACATCTTCCTTATCCATTCATCCGTTGGGGCATCTTGGTTCTTTCCACAATTTGGTGACCATGGCCATTGCTGCTATATACATTGGGGTACAGATGGCCCTTCTTTTCACTACATCTGTATCTTTGGGGTAAATACCCAGTAGTGCAATTGCAGGGTCATAGGGAAGCTCTATTTTTAATTTCTTGAGGAATCTCCACACTGTTTTCCAAAGTGGCTGCACCAACTTGCATTCCCACCAACAGTGTAAGAGGGTTCCCCTTTCTCCACATCCTCTCCAACACATGTTGTTTCCTGTCTTGCTAATTTTGACCATTCTAACTGGTGTAAGGTGGTATCTCAATGTGGTTTTAATTTGAAACTCCCTGATGGCTAGTGATGATGAAAATTTTTTCATGTGTCTGATAGCCATTTGTATGTCTTCATTGGTGAAGTTTCTGTTCATATCTTCTGCCCATTTTTTGATATGATTGTCTGTTTTGTGTGTGTTGAGTTTGAGGAGTTCTTTATAGATCCTGGATATCAACCTTTTGTCTGTACTGTCATTTGCAAATATCTTCTCCCGTTCCGTGGGTTGCCTCTTTGTTTTATTGACTGTTTCCTTTGCTGTCCAGAAGCTTTTGATCTTGATGAAGTCCCAAAAGTTCATTTTCACTTTTGTTTTCTTTGCCTTTGGAGACATATCTTGAAAGAAGTTGCTGTGGCTGATATTGAAGAGGTTACTGCCTATGTTCTCCCCTAGTATTCTGATGGATTCCTGTCTAACATTGAGGTCTTTTATCCATTTTGAGTTTATCTTTGTGTACAGTGTAAGAGAATGGTCAAGTTTCATTTTTCTACATATAGCTGTCCAGTTTTCCCAGCACCATTTATTGAAGAGACTTTTTTCCGCTGTGTATTTTTTCCTGTTTTGTCGAAGATTATTTGACCATAGAGTTGAGGGTCCATATCTGGGCTCTCTACTCTGTTCCACTGGTCTATGTGTCTGTTTTTATGCCAGTACCATGCTGTCTTGGTGATCACAGCTTTGTAGTAAAGCTTGAAATCAGGTAACGTGATGCCCCCAGTTTTATTTTTGTTTTTCAACATTTCCTTAGCGATTCAGGGTCTCTTCTGATTCCATACAAATTTTAGGATTATTTGCTCCAGCTCTTTGAAAAATACCAGTGGAAATTTGATCGGAATGGCATTAAAAGTATAGATTGCTCTAGGCAGTATAGACATTTTAACAATGTTTATTCTTCCAATCTAAGAGCATGGAATGGTCTTCCATCTTTTTGTGTCTTCTTCAATTTCTTTCATGAGTGTTCTGTAGTTCCTTGAGTACAGATCCTTTACCTCTTTGGTTAGGTTTATTCCCAGGTATCTTATGGTTCTTGGTGCTATAGTAAATGGAATCGATTCTCTAATTTCCCTTTCTGTATTTTCATTGTTCGTGTATAAGAAAGCCACTGATTTCTGTACATTGACTTTATATCCTGCCGTGTTGCTGAATTGTTGCATGAGTTCTAGTAGTTTGGGGGTGGAGTCTTTTGGGCTTTCCATATAAAGAATCATGTCATCTGCGACGAGAGAGAGTTTGACTTCTTCATTGCCAATTTGGATACCTTTTATTTCTCTTTGTTGTCTGATTGCTGTTTCTAGGACTTCTAATACTATGGTGAACAAGAGTGGTGAGAGTGGGCATCCTTGTTGTGTTCCTGATCTCAACGGGAAGGCTGCAAGCTTTTTCCCATTGAGGATGGTATTTGCTGTGGGTCTTTCATAGATAGATTTTATGAAGTTCAGGAATGTTCCCTTTATCCCTATCCTTTGAAGCATTTTAATCAGGAACGGATGCTGGATTTTGTCAAATGCTTTTTCTGCATCAATTGAGAGGACCATGTGGTTCTTCTCTCTTATTAATTTGTTCTATCACATTGATTGATTTGCGAATGTTGAACCATCCTTGTAGCCCAGGAAAGAATCCCACCTGGTCATGGTGGATAATCTTTTTAATGTGCTGTTGGATCCTGTTTGCTAGGACCTTGTTGAGAATCTTAGCATCCATATTCATCAAAATATTGGTCTGAAATTCTCCTTTTTGGTAGGGTCTTTGCCTGATTTGGGGATCAGTTTAATGCTGGCTTCATAGAAAGAGTCTGGAAGTTTTCCTTCTGCTTCAATTTTTTGAAACAGCTTCAGGAGAATAGGTGTTATTTCTTCTTTGAAAGTTTGGTAGAATTCCCCAGGGAATCCATCAGGTCCTGGGCTCTTGTTTTTTGGGAGGTTTTTGATCACTGCTTCAATCTCGTTACTAGATATCGGTCTATTCAGGTTGTCGATTTCTTCCTGGTTCAATTTTGGGAGTTTACAGTTTTCCAGGAATGCATCCATTTCATCTAGGTTGCATAGCTTATTGGAATATAACTGTTGATAATAACTTCTGATGATTGTTTCTACTTCCTTGGTGTTAGTTGTGATCTCTCCCTTTTCATTCATAATTTTATTAATTTGGGCTTTCTCTCTTTTCTTTTGGATTAGTGTGGCCAATGGTTTATTGATCTTATTGATTCTTTCAAAAAACCAGCTTCTAGTGTCATTGATACGTTCTACTGTATCTCTGGTTTCTACCTCATTGATCTCAGCTCTAATCTTGATTATTTCCCTTCTTATGTGTGGAGTTGGTTTGATTTGTTGTTGATTCTCCAGTTCTTTAAGGTGTAGAGACAGCTGGTATGTTCTGGATTTTTCAATTTTTTTTGAGGGAGGCTTGGATGGCTATGTATTTCCCCTTAGGACCACCTTTGCTGTATCCCATAGGTTTGGGACTGAAGTGTCTTCATTCTCATTGGTTTCCATGAATTGTTTCAGTTCTTCTTTGATCTCCTGGTTGATCCAAGCATTCTTAAGCAAGGTGGTCTTTAACTTCCAGGGGTTTGAGTAACTTCTGAACTTTTCCTTGTGATTGAGCTCCAGTTTCAAAGCATTGTGATCTGAGAATATGCAGGGAATAATCTCAGTCTTTTGGTATCGGTTGAGTCCTGATTTGTGACCCAGTATGTGGTCTATTCTTGAGAAGGTTCCATGTGCACTTGAGAAGAATGAGTATTCTGTTGTTTTAGGGTGGAATGTTCTGTATATATCTATGAGGTCCATCTGGTCCAATGTGTCATTCAATGCTCTTTTTTCTTTATCGATTTTCTGCTTCAATGATCTGTCTATTTCTGAAAGAGTCATGTTAAGATCTCCTACTATTAATGTATTCATATCAATATGACTCTTTATCTTGATTAACAGTTTTCTTATGTAATTGGCTGCTCCCATATTGGGGGCATAGATATTTACAATTGTTAGATCATCTTGGTGGATAGTCCCTTTAAGAATGATGTAGTGTCCTTCTGTATCTCTGACTACAGTCTTTAGTTTAAAATCTAATTTGTCTGATATGAGAATTGCTACCCTGGCCTTCTTTTGAGGCCCATTGGCATGAAAGATGCTTCTCCATCCCTTCACTTTCAGTCTGGGTGTATCTTTAGGTTCAAAATGGGTCTCTTGTAGACAACATATGGATGTGTCCTGTCGTTTTATCCAGTCTGCAACCCTGTGTCATTTTATGGGCGCATTTAGGCCATTCACATTGAGAGTGATTATTGATAGATACGTTTTTATTGACATCGTGCTACCTTTGAAGTCTTTCTTTCTGTAGATTGCCTCTATATTTCTGTTCAATGTTATTCTTAGGATTTTTCCTCTTTTATAGAACCCCCCCTTAATATTTCCTGCAGTGTCGGCTTGGTGGTTGCATAGTCTTTTAAGCCTTGCCGGTCTTGGAAACTGATTATCTCTCCATCCATTTTGAATGTCAGTCTTGCTGGATAAAGTATTTTTGGCTGCATGTTCTTCTCATTTAGTGCCCTGAATATATCTTGCCAGCCCTTTCTGGCTTGCCTGCCAGGTCTCTGTGGACAGGTCTGACATTATTCTGATGGGCTTTCCTCTGTAAGTAAGGAGCCTCTTTGTCCTAGCGGCTTTCAAGAGATTGTATCTACAATTATGATTCCTCAATTTGACTATCAGGTGCCTTGATGTTTTTTTGGAATCTGTAATCTTGGGTGGAGACCATATAGCCTCTAGTACATGAACGCTGGTTTCATTCATGAGATTGGGAAAATTTTCATGAAGAACTTGTTCCACTATATCTTCTAGACTTCTTTCTTTCTCCTTCCCTTCAGGGATTCCAATAATTCTGATGTTGGAACGTTTCATGGCATCATTTATTTCCCTGATTCTGTTTTCATGGCTTCTAAGCTGTTTGTTCCAGGCTTCCTCCTGATCCTTTCTCTCTATCTGTTTGTCCTCCAGATCACTAATTCTATCTTCTGTCTCAGTTACCCTAGCTTTGAGAGAATTTAGATTAGATTGGAACTCATTGAGAGCATTGTGAACCTCATCCCTGGTAGCTTTCAGTTCTGCTCTAACATTGTGAACATCATCCCTGGTTGCTTTCAGTTCTGCCCTAATCAATTCCATTTGGTCATCCATAGCTTTCTCCAACCTAGCTATTGCCTGGATAATTGTTAGCCTGAATTCTCTTTCCGACATATTGTCTATGTTGATATCTGTTAGCTCTGTTGCAGAAGGCCCATCCTCTGTATTTTTCTTCTGTTGGGCATTCCTCCTCCTCATCATTTTGGTGACAGATGACTGAATGGATGTAGCTGGATGTATCAACCGTGGTGCAGTCAAGGTACACCCTGGAATGCTTCTGAGCAATCAGGATTCCCCACCCAAACGAGAGAAGAAAGAAAAGAAAAAGAAAAAAAAAAGAGAGAGAGAGAAAGGAAAAAAAGGGAAGATAAAAGAGAAGGTTCAGCCCAAAAACAGACAAACAAAAAGACTGCCCACTGGTGTCTTCTGCCCCTGTAGAGTTCCAGACATGTATAATTCTGATCTCATGCTGATTTCATGGGTGATTGGAGTTCTTTTGTAGATAGCTCACTTTAGGGTACAAGTTGAAACAGTGCCTCCTCCTACTTCCCCGCCATCTTGTCCTCCCCTCAGATGTGTATAATTTGATACAAACTTTCTAGAAAGCAGACAATATTCATCAAGAACTTTAAAAATCCCCTGACCCTTTAACTCAATCATTTTATTTCTAGGAATTTAACACAAGGATAAAAATCAAAATAAAACCCCACAATTTTATAAAATGTTCATTGCTGTGTTGATTTTGGTAGAAAATACAGGAAAGTAAGACAATTGACTGAACATCAAACTATAGGGAGATGGTAAGCTAATTCACGTTGTATGTGGTTGTTGCCAGTTCTTCAGGATCTATGATGTAGGAGCAGAGTTGATCAAAAACACTCTCCTATGGCACTTTGGTCGGCTTTCTTCTATACAACCACTTCCCGCAAGTGTTTGTTAAACACTTTACCAATTTTCCACTAAAACCTGGTTCTACCTTAGTTGTGGTGATAAAGTTCCCTGTTTTCAAGAAATTTACGTTCCTCTACCTGTGAGACAGGGAGGCGCACGTCGACTGAAAAAATATTCAACATAATTATTCATAGAGTCATTTTTCTCCTAAGGGGAGATGATGGAAGGGGGACATGATTTTTATGACAGCCAAATTAGGAAACCTATTAGAAGGTAATGGAAAGGGCATTTGAAATATTTTAATGTAATACAGGTAAAAATTATATTAGAGAAAACAATAGTAAGCTGGAAATAGGTATTGTGTAACATTCCAGGAGAGTAGAGGAATAGAATGTGTCCATACTTTCTATCTCAGGAATTTCTTAAGGTGGTCTCCAAGGATCTTTGAATCTCATGTATTACCGTAGTCAACCTTGTGCCTAAAACCCATTGCCACCTTTAATAGACATCCTGTCCTAGGAGAGTAATCTATTCTCCTAATAAGAATTTGGTTCTATACAGTATGGTGGCTACCTGAACATAATAATAATAAAAAAAAGAATTTTATTCAATAATAAAAAGTGAAGATTAAGTCAAGGATTAAAAAAAAAGTCTTTAGTGGATAGTTTATTTTAGAAAGAGAGTAAGAGAGGGATTTTTTTTTTTTTTTTTTTTTTTTTTAGCCTCTGGATATAGTTTTTCTCTGAATGTGGTATGTGGAACTGCTTCAGCTATGAACTCAAGGATGAAACCAACACTGTCATTGACATAGTAGAGAAATGCGAAGAACCTGAGAACTCAATTTACTGCTAAGCAAAAAATCAGCCAAGCTTGGTGTCAACCAACTTCCAGTAATGTCATCTAGTAAATGTCTTTGCTATTTGAGCCACAAGTTGCAGCTAAAAGCATCCTTATCGATACCACTGCCAAGGCCAGCTGGCTTTTGCATCTGTCCACACACAGCTACTTTCCACAGATTTTCTCTGACTGCAAATTTGATATCCATTAACCGTATCTGGCACCAGACTTGGCCAATGTTTACTGGTTTTATTGTGCATGTGGGTAAGTGGCAAGTGTGGCCTATGATTTGGAGAAACGACTTGAGATGGTCCTAAATATCTGCTGGCAGGCTCAATTTTGTTTATTGGATGCTTTCATTGGTGGATTTTAAAATGTTCCATCAATTAAGAAGTTCTTCCAAGATAAATTAGAGAAGGGACATATATGGTCATAACATTAACACATTTATAGTGGTGTTTTAAAGAGCATTTTAGAGGGATGGGAAATACGACCTCCTTTTTTAGATAGCATGTGGGTTTGCAATACTGCACATTTTTAGACCTGAACACATCATTATGCCTTTTAAATCCAATGCAAATTCAGTACTTCCCATTCCCGTTCAGATCAACGCTTCATAACCAACAACCATAGCAATGCCAGCCACTTGGGCCAGCTGAGCAGAATCATAGCCAAAAGAGAGAACAAGGAAACAAACAAACAAAAATTCCCAGCAAGAAATAAAACATATGACAAGAAAAAGTATCTGGATTTTATGCAAAAATAAAATTCCTTTTGAGAGTAATCATACATACTCTTTAACCTTATATAAATTCAGAGTTAGTAAAAGAGGAATGTGGTAAAAGTTTTTCAGTAAGAAAGGGGAGTGATATCCAGACTGAATATGATCCCTGAAGTATGATTTATGGCAAACCCTCTAAGTTTGTACATTTCTGGTCAAACCCTAAGCAAACTGGCTTCCCTTGGCAGGTGGAATGCTCCTGTGTGTGTGCACGCTGCTCTGCCCCAGCTCAGGCAACCAGGAAGGTGTGTAGTGGGCAGAACTGTGGTCAGAGTTGTGCTTGGCATGAGCGTCAGTCTGAGCAGAGAACTCTGATTTGGATACTTATGTGTGGATTTCTCATATTATGTGACTGTGATTCACAATATTCCATGGATGTAGAGAAATGTGACATTCCACACACTCTCTAGGATGAGTCAGATTCCATGAATTCAGTAAGAAACATTTGTTTTCGAAGAAGCTTCCCCATACTCAAAGCTAGAAGGCCAACCAGCACACAGGGAGACTGGTTAGTTTTTCTTTCCTTTTACATTTATAAAAGTTGCACCCAGCTTCCTCACATCACATGTTACTTTTAAAAAGTGATTCATAAATTAATAATGAAATATTATCAAGCCTTAAAGAAAGAAGAGATCTTACCCTTTGTGACAATATGAATAAGCCTGGGAGACAATATGCTAAATATAAAAACCAGGCACAGAAGAAGAAAACCCCTGCAATCTCATTAGTGTGTAGAATCAAATAAAATTGAATATACAGAAGCAGAGAGTAGAAAGGTGGTTGCGAGAGCTGGGGGTTGGGGAGGGGGGTAAATGTGGCTATGTTGTTCAAAGTGTACAAAGTGGCCATTATGTAGCATAAATAAATCTAGAGATCTAATGTCCAGTATGAGGGTTACGCTGACAATTTCATATTGAACACTGGAAATTTGCTAAGAAACTAGATTTTAGGTGCATTAATCACAAGAAGTATAGTAACTATGTGAGGCGAAGCTATGTTAATTAGGTTGGCTGTAGTAGTCATTTAACTGTGTATATGTATATCAAATCATCATATTGTACACCTTAAATATGTGCAATTCTTCATCTAAAAAATAAATACTTGCAATGAACAAAAGAAAAAATAAATAATAAAAGAAACATTGGGAACGTGGAACACAGGCCAGATCAAGCCTCCCACCATTTCCTGTGTGTCACTTCAAGTTTGATCATGACTTATGCCACAAAGCCACCCTGACATAATGATACATCATTCTCTGCTACATTCAGATGGTTTTGTATAAGTTAATAGCAAACTGGGAGCAATTCAGTCTTTCTGGAAGGTGGAAGAGGAAGTTGGAAGAAGGACACAACAAGGGCTCACATGTTTCCAGAGTCAAGTGTACGCCAAGGGCTGCAAAAGTGAGACTTGAACAGACCATGTGGGAAAAGGAGGTCACATTTCCGTCAGATACCAGACTTGCTGTCTGCTTCCCTTTCCATGGCCCTGAGTTGGACATGATCCAGAATTAGGTAGAAAGTGTTAGCTTCCAGGGGATTCTGCTCTAGGAACATCAAGGGCGTCCATTCCCCATCCAAAGTGTTCCCAAGTCGGTTGGCACTCAAGTCATGAATTTCTTCTGAATGAAATCTCTTAAGCTACTTTCCAGGAAATTCTTTGAACTAAATCTCTTAAAATGCAATGGTCTTTATGCGAGAACATTTTGCTACACATGCTAATGCTTGTGTAATGTGGACTCTGAAGTCACACTGCCTGACTCACCACTGCCTGGCTTAGAGACTTGGGGCAAGTTGCTTAACCTGCTACTGTCTCAGTCCTTCATCTGTAAAATGCAGAAAAAAACAGTGGGTATCATCTGGGGTTGGATGAGCATTGGCGGTGTAATACCCTCAAAGCAGAGTGCTTGGCACACAATAATTTCTCAATAGTCTTTATATCATCATTCACACAATTTCATGTCATTGAAGTTACTCTCAAGGAGAAGGGAAAGAAGAAGGAAAATTAAGCTTATCTCGTGATGTTGCATAAGGCCAGCCTGAAAAGAGTACCTTTTTTCCATGCAAGACAATAACAAGGAAGACAACAATTATGACAGTTATTTAAAATTCTTATTGCTGTATTATGTTTTTAAACAAAATGGGAAATATCTTGTCACATAATTCATCATGAGACTGGTGACAAGTGGCTCAGAGCATCTTTATCAAATAAACAGTAATACATACGAAATCCTTTATGTTACCAGTTAAGAATCCTAATGTTATAACTCTTGCATTTCTAGATTTGTTTATATTTGTGTTCTATCAGTGTATCTGCATCATTGGTTGGCCATTTCATTTCAGAATGATCTCACTGGCATTCTAGGCTCTGTGTGGACCAGAGAATACACAGGGAAAGGTCCTTTGCTTCTGGAGCTCCCAGCCATTGTGCTGCCTTTGCCCATATGGACCTAGTACAAGTCTCTAGGAGAATGTATCAATATTTCAATCTAATGGTCTTTCTTCCAACTGACACTATTCTCAGACACATGGCCTTAGCTGGCCAAATGTCATCTCTTCCGAATAGGTCAGACTGCAGCTGCAGAGATCTCCAGAGCCATTGCATCCCGCAGTAGCCTGATGTTTTGTGGTTTGCTATAGCTAAATAGAATTCTCAGCTGCTGAGATCACAAATTCAGTTATTGACTTGACCAATCTTGCCTTCCCCAAAATTCACAACTTATGCTCAAAAGGCTAATGGTGCTACTGAGTATTTAGTAGATTTGAGCTGATTCCCAAGCACTTGAGTGATTTTGCAAAACAATTCAGAGAGAGATGCTTATTAATTTAATAAAAATAAACTTCGGTCATCATTTTCTTTGTAATTGTAGAGATATATAATAAACTATGTATCTAAGATATGTACAATATATATGTATATTATTAAAATGACACTGATTTTAACAGAGATAACAGAAATTGTCTTTTCAGGTCAACACTTTGTCTATCTTTTGAAATTCCACACCTATCCTATTACTTAATACAGTTTCTGAAGTTTTCTTTTCTGGAAAATGCCTTTATACCAATCTTTTAGACATGTTTAGAACAATTTTACATTTATACCTTGGTCAAAATTAAATTTTATTACTCAGTTATATTCTTTCATTTATATACTCATTTATTCTCTTAACAAATCTTAAAACAAAAGCAGAAACAAATCTTGATACAGCTTTATATGTGCCAGCCTGAAATTTACCACTGGAATTCTAGAAATCAAGATCTAGATTCTCCTATTCTTAAATAGTGATGGGCTAATAAAAGTATTGAAAGTGTCCATTTCTAAAATAAATCTCTCTCAAAAAACAATGTGGCACAAATGAGAATATTCAGGTAAGTTTGTCCCCAAAATTAGAACTGATTCCATAAGTAATACCGGGGAGCAGTTCTACTTAGGAATATTCAAATGTTATACCTTCCCAGGGTAACAGTTTTGAGCTTAGTAAATAAAGTCCAGAATTTTTTGCCCAAAACAAGTACTACTTCCTTATAGCTGTACTTTACTTTTATACATGTATTACTTCTCTTAGGAAATCTGCATAACTTTAAAACCAAGGTGATCTTTACACAGCCTCCAAGATAGAGAGCAATACATCACATTTTCTCCATTTATGTGGAAATACAGTTAAGGGATTTCCCCCAAAAGATAAACAAGTCACTGATGAAACAAACAAACAAAAAATACAATGTAAATATCCACTTGCAAACTATTCTAGTTCTTACACCAGAGTTCTAGGTACTTGGACATGAAGTTATACTTGAATTCTTTGAGGATTCAGAGCCCACACGTTAATAGTTATTCCTATTATAAAGATATCAGGCTTTCTGGATAAACTCAATCCTCACAAATTCATTTAATGATGTCATGGAAAGGTAATCGTCTTATGAGCTATATTGTTTTAAAAATGGAAACTAAAACTAATGTTTACTGAAAATTAATGTTGCTTAAATTATGCAGTCAAGAACAAGCAGCAGTAGAGCAATTGTGAATCTTTGGGAAATAATTCAAATTACACATTGCAAATAAGATACTCAACCACTTAGGACATCCACTGACCAGGATCTTCTCATGTTGGAATGTGCTTGTGAATCTTGGGGCACAGGGAGTAAAAAGATGGATCTCATTAAAATACAGATTCTTATTCTATGGGTGACCTATTGACTCTGTGTGCTCAATCTGTGTTTACCAGTTTGGTCTGTGGTATACTCTGCCAATGGAACACAACATGCAGATGAAGGAAGAAGAGCTCCTTCTTTTTTGTTTTCTTTGGGCTTCTTGCCTCCGCCATGAAAATCATTTTTAACAATACCATTTCACACAGACACAGTAGTGCCTTCCTATAGCAGAGGCTGAATCCAGTTCATATTTTCTAGCATTTGTTGAAACAGCCTCAAATCACCACAGGAAACTAGCACTAGTCCTTAGAGTTTTCATTCAGAGATGTGATTTTCAGATTCAAGAGGCTCCTTTTCCCAGCTGAGATGCCAACAGCAGCTGCCCAGTTGCCTCCCTTAGGATTATGGGTCCCAGCCAATGTGGTCCCACCTTCTTCTTCAGGGTCACCAGCATCAGCTGACCAGCATGCCATTTTTCTTTTTTTAAGTAGGCTCCACACCAAGTGTGGAGCCCAGCCCAGGGCTTGAACTCATGACCCAAAAGTCCAGACCTGAGCTGAGATCAAGAGTTGGATTCTTAACTGAATGAGCCACCCAGGTTCCCAATATTTAATAATTCCAACCAGACCTTGGAGTCAGAGATACTTTGTCAAACCATTATATCCCTGATATCTCTTTTCTTTTTGTTTTTCTAAGTTATCTATGTAAAAACTTTAATCCTACTTTTTTAAAAAAATATTAAATTCTATTTGTTTAAATGAAAGGTGTGTTTTCTGTCTGGTTATTGGACCTCAACTGATACAGTAGGTCTGGAATGGGCCTTGATATTCTGCATGTCTAACAAGCTCTCAGTGATGTTAATATTTCTGGTCTAAATGTCACACTTTTGCAAAGCAATGTGACTGGGAAATACATAAGAATTCTTAGTATATAGTATTTATATATAAACCAAATGGTAAATGCAAACAATGGATGTTCATAAGTGCAAAGATGAACAATATTTGTAAATATTAATAAGTGCCATAAAAATGAAGTAAGTACTCTCAATGCAAACATCTTGGGACGAGAACAATATGGCCACATTGAGAAACATCTTCAGATCTTGAGAGAAGAGGAATCCAAATAAACTCAGATCAGAAGTCACTCTCTGACACAACCCTTGTTTCATATAGAATGCATGTCCATGTGGGAATATATTTGTAAGTGGAGCATTGTTTAGAAAGGGACTTAATTTGAAAACTGGGAAAAAGAAACCACTGACTGTCTAAGTCTTGAGCTGCTGAATGGGACACGGTGATTTGAAAAGTATTTTAAACATATATGCCAGTAACGTGTTTGGTAAAATCTTTCATAACCAAATACATAGATATTTAACTAATTGAATAGGATTCCAAAATACATATAGTATGATATATTGAAAAATAACTGCTCAGTTGATAGGGATAAGACTTCAGCCATGTCTGAAATTTGTTTACAGGAGGGATCCCACCAGATTCCAAAAAGATCTACTTTAAACTTCTGACAACCCAGGAAACAGAACAAATTCAGGAATGAGCTTGTACCCACCATAATAGCTTTAAGTTTGTAGGAGGCATGAGTATGAATGATTCTGTGGCCAAATGCTCTCATCATCTAATCTACTAAACTTACTGTTGTAACCTGCTACAACAAGGCTGTCGGGGCTGCAGTCAGTCAGGATTGCCAAGTCATCCTAGCACACCCAAAATGGCCACAGAGAAATAGAGACATACTATTCTACGATAAAAGGAGTAAGTTTGATTTCCCCAAAGAACTCAATAGGATTATCATCCTGATGAGGTGACTACAGAGCATAGGGATCTACTTTCTACACAGATGATGCTGCCTTACAAAGTTACATAGTTACACCCTTAACATATATTAAAAGAACTAATACAACTTGTGACTTTTATCATCTTTTATCATCTTTCCCTCAGTCAATTACACTTATTGCAACTATATAGTATTCAAGAATGTGGGCCTCTTTAGAGTTTAGACATTCCTTCAGCAGAAGCTTACCAAAAAAAAAAAAAAAAAAAAAAAAGTCATGATAAGGAAAGTCAATTTCAATATTTACCTAGAGAACCAGAGAAGTCCCTTTGGAATTTGTATACCTGAGGAGGGATCAGAAATGCACTGAATATGCCTTGCCAGTTTGTGTGGACATAATTCATCCTGTTTACCAAGCTGCTGAGCCTGGTACATGAGAAATAGCAAACTTCCAATAATAAGCCTGAAAGTAAAGAAATATGTATTTAATGAGTTATGAGTCATCCTGGTTCAAGAAATTAGTGTTCTATAAGGTAACTAGATATTGGTATTTTTCGGCAGTAAGTATAATAATGGAGTATACGGAATAATGAAGCCTAGTGAAATAGATCTGTTGAACCAAATTCCACTGAAATCTGTTAGTGATGGCAAGGGTGGAAGAGTCTGACAATGGAAAAATAGTATCTCTCTTAGGAAAGAATACAGAGAGACGAGAAATGAATAAACATGACCTTAGAAGAATAATTTCAATAAGCTAGAGGATGAAGCATTGTATGTTGGACCTTTTGAAGGAATTGTACTTGTAATCCAGATAGTTGTCCAGTTTCCCAGAACACTTTAAAATATGGAATTGATTGGGCACCTGGGTGGTTCAGTGGGTTAAAGCCTCTGCCTTCGGCTCAGGTCATGATCCCAGCATCCTGGGATCGAGTCCCGCATCGGGCTCTCTGCTCGGCAGGGAGCCTGCTTCCTCCTCTCTCTGCCTGCCTCTCTGCCTGCTTGTGATCTCTGTCAAATAAATAAAAAAAAAAAAATACGGAATTGATGACTTCATAAAATGGTCCATTTCATAGTTGATTGCTTTAAATTCTTTGGTTTTCCTCACAGAAGTCAAAATATGTCTCCTGGTATTCTTTGGTACTAGTTCAGCTTGCTAAAACAACTCCTAAGCTAGTAAGTCTCTCACATGGCATCGTGTCAATATTTGAATATCACTATGAGGTTCTCTGAAAACTTCTGTTCTCTCACTGACTCACTGCTGGAATCCTCTATAGAGAACATGGTTTCTGAATCCTTCTCCACCTTGGGAAATGAATTTTACTTGTCCAGCCTGTTTTCTAAAGTCTAGTGCCTTTCCCAGACTGCTTAGAATATTGAACCTCTCAGACATATTAACTGAACGTAAGATTGCCATCTTTCCCCCATGACATAGTTCGATAATGTTACAACATCCTTGTGTTTATCTTAATTTAGTCTGTCATCCAAAATATGCGTGTTGGAAGTAAGAATGGAGGAACACTTTGCTTTGTTGTCATTACATGAGTCCGGAAACTGTTAGGTGAGCTGGATTTATTTTGTGGAAATTATGTGCTTACATGCAGCTCCAATTTTTATTTTGATTTTTTTTTAATTTTATTTTTTATAAACATATATTTTTATCCCCAGGGGTACAGGTCTGTGAATCGCCAGGTTTACACACTTCACAGCACTCACCATAGCACATACCCTCCCCAATGTCCATAACCCCACCCCACTCTCCCAACCCCCCTCCCCGCATCAACCCTCAGTTTGTTTTGTGAGATTAAGAGTCACTTATGGTTTGTCTCCCTCCCAATCCCATCTTGTTTCATTTACTCTTCTCCTACCCCCTTAACCCCCCATGTTGCATCTCCTTTCCCTCATATCAGGGATGTGGTATATATACACAATGGAATACTATACAGCCATCAAAAGAAATGAAATCTTGCCATTTGCAACGACGTGGATGGAACTAGAGGGTATCATGCTTAGTGAAATAAGTCAATCGGAGAAAGACAACTATCATATGATCTCCCTGATATGCAACTCCAATGTTTAATCCATAGATTGTGTTTTACATGCACTCCAGATCTTCAGCATAATTATTCAAATTAGGAAAAAGGGAGGCTTGATTTAAACCCAGATCCCTTTGAAATTTCATAAGTGAGAATTGTAATAAGAAGCTTTGGGAGAAGGATTGCCAAGAAGATTTTTACTATGTACTATTTAGTCAGTCTTAGCAGTAGGAGATGACAGAGATCTCTCTGAATCATAAGTCCCCGTGACCGACAATCATAAGGAAGTAGCATAAAAATGCCTCAGAGGCATAAAATTAAAATCTTTCTCTAAAGATTTTATTAAGGTTATAGCAACTCAAAGCATAAAGACTTTCTTAAATTATTAAAAATAATAATAAAAGTAGCCTATAAGACTTCGCTTATTCTAATTTACTGTATACTTCAAACATCCCATGATTGTCTAACATTAGGCTTTTATTTAGCAACATTCAGACCCTTCTTTTTTGAACTACATAAAGTAGGAGAATCATTGAAAGTTCTCACACCTGCCAGTGAGTTATCCCGAGGTCCTTTTCATGAATTACATCAGTGGTTGCTGTTATGCCTTAGGTGTAATAGCTTGATTTTGAATATATTTGATCTCAGAAGTCATGAGTCTCTCTTTTGTGTAGTGAGGAAATGTCAATGAATCTGTGAAACCGGTGAATATATATCGTTTCCTTTATATCTGTTCCTTTGCGTCTGGGCATTTTCTCATTATAGCTGTTTGGAATGCCTTAATGCATTATAATGATCTCATTTGTACTACTGTCGCATTTTCAAGTACTTAGTAAAAAAAGAGTTAAGTTTCAGGCACAAAATGAGTTATACCAGAAAACAATAATATTAGTGGTTAAAATCTGGCAACCAGAAATGAATCATTTTTCAAACTCATACGAAGCATAATATTGCAAACAGCATTCAAGGATTGTCAACATAAACTGATTATAAACCTGAAGGGGACCAAGGTTATATCCCAACCTAAACAAAGATAATTCTTCCCATTCTCAAAGCTTTTAGAGGAAATATGATACTATAGCTGTTACATTCTGATGTTTTTACACTGAACATAAAACCCAAAACCCAGTTGTGGAAGTTTAAATATCCTCTGGGATTCTAGGAAAGACTTTTCCCTTAGCCTAACCCCTAAAATTGAGGCACCAAATTGGTGGTCCATTGTTTCAACTTGGCTCACATGAATGCGTCTTTTTGCATGACTCACAGAGAGTCATATAAAAAACTTACATACTTGTAAACATTAAAACACTTGGTATTTCATGTATAAATAACAAAATTCTCCTCAAAAATAGGAAGATATGGCAACATAGAATACTCCTTCCACATGCAACTAGGAGCAGAGTAGGTATTGTATGCATTAGAGTGGATAAACCATTTAGTTGGCCATCCAATATTCTTTGTTTATCTTACTTCCCTTTCCCTACAAGGTAGAGCAAAGGAGAAGATAGCAGAGTCAGTTCCAACATATAATGACTATAATTGATTTAGAGCTACAGATAACCTATATACCTGATTTAGAGTAATGCACTTCCAGTATCTCACTGCAAGTGTTGCTAATTTAACTCTAGCTCCACCTAAGAAAACAGAGTGATCCAAGTGAGGGTATCTCCTATAGAAAGGGATAGGAGAATCCTAAAGACTTTGTCAAGCAAGAGGAACACTCCAGGTGTGGTTGGAGGCTATGCTCATAGGACAGAGATATACAACTAATGTGAAGTGGCAGCTGAGGTTGCAAAGGAGAAGGCACAGGGTAGGAGCAATATAAGATGAGGTAAAAGGCATATTGTCGCCAACTCAATGATCAAGACAGATGAGAATGGAAGAGTTGTGTGGGTTGAGTTGTTTAAGAGTTTGGCTGCAAAAGGAATGCATTTACTGGTGGCAATTTAGAAGATGCCTGGGTTGGGCTCCAGATGCCCATCTGTATGCTGAAGTACTCTGCCAGCTGAACAGCTGTGCTAACAGACTGAAACTAGACCAATCTCTTGGGTAGGTGGGAGGAAAGCAGACAGGATAGGAAATAAGCCATCTATCTCTCAATATTCACAATTGCACTTTTAATCCAATATTGAATCAATAAAAAAAAAGTCAACATTTTTGAAACCAATTAGAACTTTTCTGAGGTGGTGAAAGTCAATCTTAGTTTCCTTTTTTCCCGTAAGTGAATAAAAGCAAATATTTATTTTATTTTGGAAATAATTTTATTTTTGAAATTTAAAAACATGAAAATGACATTATGAACACTTATGTTTATGTGGTTAAATTATGGTATGTGGTTGAATTATACTAAGGAAACAAAAATGAAATCTGAAAATAATAACTGATATAACTGATAATATCTGAAGTACATATAATTATATATTGTGAATAAGGCATATGGCATACATTATGTTATTTCATCATTGCAACAAATCTGCATGGTAAATATATATTATTCGTATAATTATATATATATAATTATATATTTATATGTTTATAATTTAACAATTATATGTTTATAATTAAACAATTATAAGTTTATAATTATATGTTTGTTATATAATATATATAAAATATATATTTATATATACACAAATATATTTATATAATTATACAAATATATATATTTACTCTGAGTAAATATATAAAAGTGTAAAAGCTTAGGGGGAACATCATACACCTAGTGAGTGGAAAAGTCAGGATTGCAGTCAAAGTTGGTCTGATTCTTTCTACCAGACAAAACACATACAAGGAAAGTTAAGAGGAAGATCAACGGGGCTGGAAACTTGATTAACCTCAAAGGTTACTTTAGATTTTCAGAGTTTTGTTAATACTATCAGTGTATTAGCATATGCTCCAATGTTGCATGGAGAAAGGTCTATTCACACTTCCATGAGTAATTCCATGATTTAGTTATGTGTTAAGCCATTTGTTAAATACCAAGTACAAATGTCACTTTATAAAACATTCTAATAAATAGCCATTAGTGGTATTGTTATAATGATTTTGAAATTAAAATTTAAAAGTCAAGAGATTTTTTTCTTTTTCTCAATTCTCATATCATGTATTTTTTTTCTTGCCCAACTAAGCTGCATAGGACCTCCAGTACAATTACGGATAGAAGTGGTTGAGGTAGACATCTCTGTTTCATTTCTGATTCTGGAACTATATTTTTTAACATTTCATCATCAAGCATCATGTTTGCTATAGATTTTTATACATGCCTTTAATTAGGTTAATGATCTTCACTTGTATTAATGTTTTGTTACATATTTTTCATAAAAAGATGTTAGTATATTATTATAAATCTTTAATTCTTAAGGTGAAGTATATTGATAATGATCAATTATATATTTTATGTATTGCTGCATTTAATTAACTAAAATTTCATTTTCAAAATTTATATCTTATGTCCATAAGTAAGAGTCTCCTGTAATTTTTGTTTAAAACTCATCTTGTTGAGTTTTGCTATCAAAGTTATACAAGTCTGTATAAGTTGGGGTTCTTCTATAGAGACACAGAACCAATAGGAGATGGTATATGATTATGGTATGGTATATGATGGTATAGGATATGATTTATTATAATTGGCTCACATAATTATGGAGGCCAGGAAGTCCCACAGTTTACCCTCTGCAGCTAGAAACTTAAGAAAGTTAGTGATGTAGTCCAAAGGGCTGAGAGAATGAGAGCCTAATGTAGATTCTAGACCGAGCCTGAAGGCTTGAGAATCAGGAGTACTGAAGGCAGGAGAAGATCAGGGTCTTAGCTTAGTCAGGCAGAAAATGAATTTGAATTTTGTCTACCTTTTTGTTCTCTTGAGTCCCTCTATAGATTGGATGATATTCACCTGTCAATGAGGTTTGGCGTTTCTGGCTTTCGGATTCTGGCAGAACATCAGAACTGTTGTAACTAATCTAAACAGCTTAGCAGGCTGTTTCTCACTCCCTGTGAAGTAGCAGAATTACTTCTTCAAATGGAACTTCACAAAAATGTCAATCTAGAGAACTGATATATGCACAGCCCTTGTTAAGGTGTGTGGCAGCAGGGGCAGTCAAGGGAGCACCTTGGGTTTTCTTCCTGCTCTTTGTGCTTAGTCCAGAACTACCCTGCAGACATATGGGCTTTGTGAAAACTACTGGTTGGGTAATCACTCTGGACTGGGAGAGCCTGAGAAATAAAATTAAAATACCTGGACACTAGTAATATCTCAAATGCAATTTATTCAGCCAAATAGGATTTATTTTTCCATGAAGTTCCTTAGTTAAATAACCTTTTAACTTTACAGCAAAGGGGAACGAGATGGTGAATTTATTCAGTTACAGTCAATGAATACATTATCTGTATTGAAGGGGGGATTCGTGTCTTCCAGATGTGCTCATTTCTTCACGGACGAGGGTGAGGACACTCTTGTGCATTCTTTTTTATGAAAACTTTGCAACTATGCCTTGCCATTTGCCTTCTTATACCATATGTACTTTTTCTTTTTTTCTTTTTTTTTTTTTTTTAAGAGAGAGCAAGCACACGTGGTGAGAGGGGTAGGGAACAGAGGAAGATGGAGAGAGAGAATCTTAAGCAGACTCCATGCCCAGTGCACAGTGAAATGTGGGGCTCAGTCTTAACATACTGAGATCATTACCTGAGCCCAAATCAAGATTTGGACACTTGACTGACGGAGCCTCCCAGCTGCTCCATTTCATATCATGTGTTCTTCACAACATCATCTTTGTGTGCCACATGAAAGTGAACTACTGAATTCTTGGATTATATCAACCCAAGATTAAATAACGAGCAATGATTATGACCAGGAAAATATGGTAGATACTGCTAATGATGAAAAAGTATGCACAGTCGTCTCATAAGCATTGTGATGAAAATGATTATTTACTTTAGGAAAGCTAATGTTTATTTCATTATGGGGGAGCTTTCTCTTGCTTTCAGTCTCTAAAAGGAACTGTGTAGAAAATAGGCATTTAAAAATCATAATAGAAAATAGAATTGCCAAAAAAAAACTGGCTAGTCACTGAAATTTAATTATACTTTCAGGTACTCTAAAATAAATTCCTAATTAATTTGCCTTAATTCACAAAACTATTATCATCTATCTACCTCTTTCTACATGCTCTAGGGGAGAGTGATACAGAAAACCCAATTTTCTCTCCTCCAATGATAGGAACAAAAGTGCATTTATAATTTTGAGAAATATGCCTACTAAGTAATTATATTCTCTGTTTAACTTATTCTAAAAATTTGAATCACTGGTTAGAAGTTCCTTAGTATTGCATGAGTCACCACGGTCCAAATGCAATGTCTCAGATATGTATTCAGGAATCTCTATTTTAGGAGAGGGTTTGCATAATGCAAAACACTTTTCATCTTACTTGGCTCTTGTATACCAACAAAGGGGTATATTTTCTAACGGCTTAAATAATCATTAAAGAGAGATTCTTATAACATTTCTGCAAGGCATGTAATAACATCTTTGTCTTAGCAGTAAGGAAGCAGAATTGAAATACACGGATAGATTAAAGACTTTGTAAGAGTCTGAGGCTGGAATTTTCCAGGCCTCCCCACAGAACTGCATCATCATCTTCATTCACTGAAAAAATATATATAGAATGTGAACACATTTGGTAATAATGCTGAATCGAGAATTCTTGTTCTCTTCTTGAAGCTGATGAATTAACTTTCTCAATCACTGGATGAGTTTGCTTTCTCTGGAAAACTCTACATTTATGTAAATTTAAAGTTAACTCACATCAGAATCTGACCTAAAAGGTGTGTAAGCAAAGACATCGAACAGTGACTTGTTGCAATCCAAGGAAGGCCTTGGTCAATGTGGAGAGTTAAGAGGGCAGAAGATTATTCCAGTTTCAAAAAAAGACATGAAATCAATGTTTTTATTTAGAAAGAAAGTGGTTTTTTTTTCTCTTTTAGGGAAAAAGAGTTGAATCAAAAATATTGTTGGGAGGGAGACAAACCATAAGTGACTCTTAATCTCACAAAACAAACTGAGGGTGGATGGGGGGAGGGGGGTTGGGAGAGTGGGGTGGGATTATGGACATTGGAGAGGGTATGTGCTATGGTGAGTGCTGTGAAGTGTGTAAACCTGGTGATTCACAGACCTGTACCCCTGGGGATAAAAATATATGTTTATAAAAAATAAAATAAAAAAATATAATCAATCAGTGCTTTTGAAAGTAACATTTAATTTAAAATTTACTCTGTGAGTTTCATTGTGAGCAGGACTGACTTTGCCTATCAAAACAATAAAATGTTTTTCTCAGCAAATTGAACTTTACATAAAAACACAAAATGGTAAGTCTGAATTGATTTTTTTTTTTTTAGTACATCTTTCAACCCTGCTTTTAGACAGAAACTGGATCCCATTCCCATAATCAATTTCATCATTTTTATTTCATTCCTTGAACAAGTCTTGGATTCATTCTTATGTGGAGCATGTGAGGAGATCACACAAAAATGTGAACCACAAATCCAAGTCTGGATCAGCAAAATTAGCCTTGAGATAAGCAACAAGGACATTTTCAACTGAAGACAAGAAGCAATGACAGGAGAAAAGATGCCTAAGTAAAGAGAGGTCTTCAGATGAGCTATAGGCATAATTAGAATTATTATTTCCCATATAATATCACAAAAAATCTATTAATCACCTAAGTAAAAACAGATTTTGACCACTTATGGACATCCATAAGTTTATTTGTCTAACAATACTGCTATTATAGATAACATTTACTGAGTTCTTGCTATGCACAACATACTAGACACAAACAACTATGTAGATCATTAGGGCAGTAAATTTAGAAATGAAAGGTAATAGAAGCAGGAAACCTATTTTTAAGGAATGAGGTTTTGACCAATTCCAGGCAAAGAACCTTTCTGTAATTAACAAAACAAACCGAAGAGAAGACAGATGGAATATCAAAGGATGCCCCCTTGAAGCATGATACAAAGTATCAACACTAGCTGGAAGTTAGAAGTGCAAGGAGAAAATAAGAACCAGAAAATAAGACCTTTATATGTATTTTATTAAATACTAACTAAAAGCAAACCCAACAAATAAAAACGTGGGAAGCAATATTCCCCATTTTACAGATAAGAGCGTAAATCTAACTTTATAAGGGCCACAACTAGAATTCACACTTGACTGAGCTTCATTCCAAAACCCTTGTTTGACTCTTAGAATTTTCTCCCTCTGACACCAACTAAAGAGGGATACTGCTCTAGCCATTCCTAAATAATGTCTTCAGCCCAGTCCTACTGCAGATGGGTTCTGGCAATGTCCAAACCTACAGGACAGTCACCTGTGCTACATCGGAATATAAGAAGGTCATTTTTCTAATTCCTATGGACGGGTTTTGGGCCTTCAGGTGGGATTTACTCAAAAGTTTATACAACTGCAGGGAGAAAATCTGAAAATCAGGTTTTTTGAGTTGATACAAATTTGAACAAAAGCAGTTCCGTGCAATTGTCATCGAAGAACTTCCTCCTTAATTGGATATTATATTAACTGGATGAAAGTTTACCATGAAATAATATTATTCCAGTTACTCAGAGCACAAATCTTGGGATCATCCTTGATGACTTTTTTCTTCCACACTTTATTCAGTCCCTTAGGGAAATATTTTGTCTGTATCTTCAAAATATATCCCGAATGCGACCCTTCCCACCACCTTCACAGGTGATGTTTCAAGCCCCCATTACGTCTCACCTGAGTTACTGAGACAGCCTTTTCACTGATCTCTCTGTTTCCACTCCCAGCCTTTACTTTCTGTTCTTCACACAATATCCAACTGATCTTTTTGAGTCTTTGGTACTCCTTAGTTCAAAACCATTGGCATGCCATGTTGATCAGCATATTAGTTAGAATCCTGATAATGGTTTATATGGCCTGACATGATCTCCGCCCTCACTTCCTTTACTCTTCAGTCTGATCTCCAATTACTTTCCTCTTTGCTCCCTCTGTTCCAGACACACTGGTATTCTTGTTGTCCTCAATATGTGAACTATACTCCCACTATAGGGACTAGGTAAACGCTATTTCCTCTATCTGAAATTCTCTTCCCGCCTGATACTACACGGTTACCCTTTTCATCTCCTTCTTACCTTTGTTCAAATATAACCTTTCAATAAGGGTCTATCCTTTCAAACTTATCTAGAATGTAACATTACTTACAATCCTTCTTATCATGTTCTACTTTGTTATTTTTGGATTATTATCTCAGGTCTTTATAAGAATGTTTCAGGAGACATCTGATGTAATAATCCATAAACTTCAGGGATTTTAAAGAGGAATTTAAAGACCAACCTAACTCCACACCCTATTCCATTACCCTTTCTGGCTATAACAGGTAAGCATCTCCTTTAAAAAATGGCACCCAGAGTGGAATTGCTCCTTAAACTGCCATTGGGAAGTCAATGATCTCATTCCTTATGAAATCTATATACCTGCCACTCAGTAACTTCATTTTTATTCCAGAACATTCTAGTCAGGAAATGTAAAATTATATTTCCATAACTGAGTGTATTGAGTTATCAATATAACAACATAACTTTCAAAACAGCCTCTCAGGATCAGAAAAAAACATATTTTAATGCTTAGAATTCTACAGGTGCTGAGTATGTATCACTGCTCAATGAATTTGTTCAAAATCCTCTTGGCTGAGAGGGTACATATATCTATTCTCTCTATATATATATTTATATACATATATATTTACCATATATATATATACACACACATTTATATTTACATATATAATTACATGAGTGTGTATATAAGTATGTGTGTGTATGTGTATACTAAAATCTTCTGTCTAATGAATAAAGATTGAATAAACATGATCTGTTTGTTTCCAAGAGTCCAAGAGTTTTGGAAACGTTGCAAGGCAATGCTTAGAGGAAAAGATGAAGTATTAACAAAAATAAAGAGGATCAGGTAGCTTTTATTCTACTGGACTATATTTTCATTTTGTATAACAACAGGTGAGCTTTTATCTGTGGGTGTTTCTAAACAGATCTCAGAATTGTAAGATAGTTTCACTGATTTTAGGTTTTTGATGATATGAAAAACACTTTAAGTATTTCGTTTCCTCCCTCACTGAATTAAATTTAGGTTGCCCTAGATTTGAAACTAATAGGGAAAAAAACTTGCACACTCAATGTGTTTATTGAATTGCTGCAGCTCTAACTCTGCTTTTTGCAGTAAAGTGTAGCATAGCACACTATGCACAACTGCACAAGCACTTTGTCCATCCTGTGAAATGGGCTGTAAGTGGTCATTCTGCCTGGAGAAATCAGAATAAGCAACAGTACACTCATCAGTACAATGAGTAGATCTCAGTCAAGTCAATAGAATTTGGTGCTGATTGGTCTCCGGCTCCCATCCCTCATCATAGCCCTTGTTCCCAGGCAAGTCTTCACCATTCAGGGAGGTGGCTGAGGGGCTCAGGGATTGGGTCCCTCTTCAGGGACCCCATCTCATCTAGGAATCCACTGATGCAGCAGGCCTTCTCTCTGGGACACACCTTTTGCTTTCAATCTAGTTCTTATATTTGATTTCACCCTTTAAGACTTGATTTCAAACTGTTCTGAAATTCTTCCAATGCCCTCCCTTAAAACAGTCTTCAGTTGCACCTTGCATCAGACCTTGCAACTGAAAAATACCCAGGGATTTTTCTTTTTTCCTCTCCTTTCCTCTCCTCTCCCCTCCCCTCCCCTCCCTTTTGCCCTCCCTCTCCCTCTCCCCTCCCAACTTCCTTTCTCCCCTTCACTCCTCCTCTCCCTTCCCCTCCCCTCCCCTCCCTCCTCCTCTCCTCTCCTCTCTTATTTCTTTTCTCTTTTCTTTTTTCTCAACTCAGACTAAACCAGAGCCCCAGGCCCTCAGCTTTGCTTGAAACAAAGGGAAGGGTAGCTAGATCTCAGACCACTGTTAAGATCTAAAGCAAAGGAAAAAGGATTTCTTATTAGAAATGTCTCACCTTGTTTGTGACATAGACTGACTCTATTTGACTTCAGAATTTTGCAATCAGTCTCTTCAGAAATAATTTGGCAAAAACATTAAATTCTTACTAATCAGCAGTTCATAGTTTACTGTTTTTTTCTTTCTTTCTTTCTTCTTCTTTTTTTTTTAAATTTTTAGGTAATAGGTTCCCTGAACAGTGTTTAACAAAGTGTTTTTCAAGTAGTATCAATAGGATTTTATTAGATGTTATACTTGGATAGGTTCAATGGACAAATATGTTCAAAAAATGCTAGGTTAAACCACACTAATAGATTTACTTCAGATTTTTTTGTATATCTGTTTTGTTTTGCTAATATGTTTGATAAATCTATATAAGGTGATACAGTATATAGTAATCTCCAAAGTGATTTAAACTAGAGAGTGTTTTTCGACTAAATGTGAAAAATAATTTGGAAAATACTATCTTAGAAGATGTAATAATGTAAATATCCTCTTTTTTTTTTAAGTGCATTTAGTTTTTCTGGAATTTTATTAAGTGATCTGATTTTAAAAAATCAGAGTACTGTGAAAAATTAGTTTATGAAAACAAGGGTATGGTAATTACATCCAAATATCAATAACACTACCACTTGTCATTAAATAAATAATAGTTTCACATAGCCATCAGATACCAAGCTACATTTTGACAACATTGCTAATGTTTAATATGTTAAATTGACTGAATCAAAGGAAAATGGAAACAGTTGCCTGTTTTTAAAAGTAACTTCTTTACAAAGCACTTATATTATTGTTATATTATTATAATATATATATTTACATACATATTTATATGTGTGTAATTGTGATGATAGAAAGAACTTTGAGCTTAGGTTCAAAGATAACTCCAAGTATTACCTATGACTTTTATCAGTGGTGATAAAGGTCAAGTGGAATTTTCATTTTATCCTTTAAAAATAATAATAGTAATATAATTTAATGCCACCAGTGGTCATTATTGAGAATTCACAGCAGATCAAGTCCCATGCCAGTTGCCAGGGATATAAAGGAATAAACCCCAAAATATAGAGCAAACCAGGAGGAGAAAATAAACACATTATATATATATGTGTGTGTGTGTGTGCGTGTGTGTGTGTATAATAGTAAAAATAGATGTATGCACCAAAATACAAATGTAGTAGAGAAGTGAATGCCTTGAGAGTTTAGAGTAGGGAAAGCTTTACAAGGAGGGCCTTGAATTGCTTTTGAGAAATTGATATTTTTAGGGGCGCCTGGGTGGCTCAGTGGGTTAAGCCTCTGCCTTCAGCTCAGGTCATGATCTCAGGGTCCTGGGATCGAGCCCCGCATCGAGCTCTCTGCTCAGCAGGGAGCCTGCCTCCACCTCCCTTTCTGCCTGCCTCTCTGCCTACTTGTGATCTCTGTCTGTCAAATAAAAAAAAAAAAAAAGAGAGAAATTGGTATTTTTAAATTTGAGTCAGGGTATCAAGATGAGTAGTAGCTATGGCAGAGGGAGAAGCCTTTGAGGAGACATGGTAACATGAAAGAGCATGACAAGTGCTGGGAACCATGGAAGCTCTCTTACTACCAGAGAATAAAGGCAATATGAAGAGAAATGAGTCTGGATAGATAGGCAGGGGTAGATCATGAAAATCTTCGTATGTCAAATCAAGAAGCATGGACTTATTTTCCAGAGGCAGAAGGGAAGTTTACAGAGTTTATAGCAGTGTGGTGACCCGAGCCTGTGTATGCTTTGAACAGATTGTGCTGCCCCGGGCTGGAGAGAGGTGATTACCTGTTCTACTTCCTTATAAGTTTGTTTGGAGGCTCAGTTTCCTTATAAAGCATTTTTATCATACATCTCTAAGATATTTGTAAAATTCTCCCCTGCTTTAACCCTATTTTAAGACATTAAAAAATCCTCTACATTTAACATTATTCTTTAGTCTCTGCCAGGAAATATGGGTCCTTTTTAGATTTTCTGTTTCACACTAGAATTCAAGACAAATGCCACAAAGCCATATACCAAAGTTTAGGAGTAGACCTCATTTGGAAGTTTTACAAAACCTTAAGGTCAGCAAGAGTAGGAAGGTCAGAGGCATGGTTCATAATGTCCTTAACATCCCTCAGAGGTGTGCTCCAGGGCTAGCGTCCTACAGGTCCTGTCCTGCGGGTGTCTGTTTCAGTGGAGAGACACCCCTCTTTCCCCCCACCTTTTTTAAAGATTTTATTCATTTATTTGACAGAGGAAGCAGGCTCCTCTCGGAGCAGAGAGCCCAATGTGGGGCTCGATCCCAGGACCCTGGGATCATGTCCTGAGCTGGAGGCAGAGGCTTCAACCCACTGAGCCTCCCAGGTGGCCCCCCTCTTTTCCCCTTTTTAATGGTCAAATGAGGAAAACAGTTTTGCCAATGAGGAAATTAGAAACTGGTGGAGCAAAGGTGCCTGGATTCATGTGCCGGCTCTTCACAGACATTATTTGCAATACAGGGTGCCTAGCCTCTGGAGACCCAAAGATGTGTGGAACGTTGCAGACCTCTGCTATGCAGGCAAAGTCACTGGTCCCGCAGGAAGACAGGCTTGGTAGGAGCCCCTCCCCCTGAGGAAAATTGGATCTTATAGTCCCAGCTAACTTGTCCAGAAAAGCCTAGCTAAATTCCCAGGGTCATTTAAAAACAATCCTATTCATTTCCTTATGGCTGCCTTATGATGATTTAGGTGCTGTGCTACACAATGAAGGAAATTATTGGCCTGAGAGTTTGAGCATTTCAGAGATGCTCAGTGTAGCATCCGGACATCCTCAGAGCCTCAATCACACTCAGTGATGCCACTGACATTTTTTTTTTCTTTTAGAGATCTGGAAGACTGAGAAACAGTAAATTAAGCCTTGAATTAAACACTGATTTTTAAAATTTTTTAAATTTTATGGAAGTACATTGTATTCTTATTTAATAAGCTACTACACTCTTTGGTTTAGATAAGTAGATGCAGAATGCAGGCCAGTGTGTAATGAAGTGCTAATGATCGTTTAAAAACAGTAATTTCATGGGTGTTATCGGTGTGAATTGAAGGCCTTGGGAAAGGTTTCATGCTGGGAAAGTTTGAAACATCGTGAAAAAAGTGGAAGATATGTCAGTGATTGACAAAGACAAAGATGGTTATGCTACAGAATGTTTGGGCAGAAGAGGGAACCACAAGAACAACAACACAGATACAGGGCTGGGAATGAGAGTGATTTCAATGTGAAAGCTCTGTAGGGTTGACGTGAATCAATGACTAGGCTCATGGCATCAAGTCGAGGTTGTTACAAGAACTAGGGTGAAGGAATACTAATTGTTCAAGTCCCACATTAAGTGGGAAAAGTTCTTCAAGAGGTAAGATGGGTCTCAGTTTAAAAAAATTCCTAAATTAAAGCACAAAATAGTGTTTGGAACCCATCTTTATTTATTAGTGGATTCAAGAGCAAAGTCCTTAAGAAAGCTTTTATTAATTTAACATTTTAAGTTCACAAAGAACTCCCAAATCACTTTGCTGCATATCATATTTACAAAGAACTCATGTAGTTTTGTTATTGCTATTAACAAGGTAGCTGGGAATCTAAATTTTTTTTTTTCATAACTGAGAACTGTATTAGAATAGTAATAAATGTTGTATATTCTCCTAAAGTAGAACTTCAAAGAAGTATGTCAAAGTTTAATTGTTGAATATATATGAAAACATCTGTCTAATGAGAATGGAGGAGGAATCAGGAAAACACAGAAGGACAAGTGGACAAATAATTGGTGGCCATTCCACAAATCTCCACGACAAAAGGGTAAATCAGATAAGCATAGTCAGTTAACATGTTTAAAAATCTTATTCTGTACACACTGCTCTCCACTGAGGACTCCAAATCCCACCTGTGGCCTGGGTGCCAATCCAGGCCTTTCAGGTAGATGGCTGTATCTGTCAGACAATGAAGTTAGAGACTGAAACTTGTTACTTATTTAACAAGTTATTATTCAACGATTTTAGTAGCTGCAAATGGATAATTCCCAATCTCAAAGGATCAGAAAAGCACTAATGAGAATAGAAACCTAACTACTTTCCTATGCCATCTCCTATTTTAGCAGCTACTCACGCTGACTTTTATTTTTATCTCCATTTATATTCCTGAGTTAAATATGGCACGCAAAGAAATACAAGATGGATTTGATGGTGCATGCTGAGAACTAGAGAAATCTATGATATTGATAATTATTAGCTCCTTTCGTACTGCTTACTTGTTACTTAATTATTTCACTGTAAATGTCTGCAGCAAGATGTGACAATGAGCTAGGAAACAAAGACCAAAGTGAATTTATATAGTATAGACAATGGGACAAATGTTGTCATAATCAAACAACCCAGGTTTAATTCCCAGAAACATAATAAGGCAGAGAAGGAAGTCATTGGCCATGGAAATTTATTTGAATCACTAAAAGGAAATTATTATTATTTTTTAAAGATTTTATATATTTATTTGTCAGAGAGAGAGAGAGAGCACAAGCAGGGGGATTTGCAGGTAGAGGGAGAAGCAAGATTCCTGCTGAGCCATGAGCTGGGGGAGGGGCTTGATTCCAGGACCTTGGGATCACGATCTGAGCCTAAGTCAGATGGCTAACTGACTGAGCCACCCAGGTGTCCCAGGAAATTGGGTTTGAATTTATATGATGGGACAAAGGCACTATGTCTAGAATATTCTCTTAGGCTCTCTTATACTATAGTCTTTGTCAATAGGAAACTGCAGTGACCCAATAAAATAAGGAGCCACAAAGACTCAGACCACAGAAGAATGGAATATTGGGTCACAATTTGTCTAATTATGAAACTAGGAAGCAGTGCATAAAGAAAATATAAAATGGGTTTTGGAAGAATGGAGTTTTGCTGGTTAAAGGAGGCCTTTTTCATACCCACAAGAGTGGGGCTTATTGCAACTTTTTGAAATGTTAACTAGTCGGGGTGCCTGGGTGGCTCAGTGGGTTAAAGACTCTGCCTTCGGCTCAGGTCATGATCCCAGGGTCCTGGGATCGAGCCCTGCATCGGGCTCGCTTCTTCCTCTCTCTCTCTCCCTGCCTCCCTTTCTGCCTACTTGTGATCTCTGTCAAATAAAAAAAATTAAAAAAATTAAAAAAAATAAAAAATAAAAATGTTAACTAGTTCTCCCCCCACCGCCCCATTTTGGGTTACTGTCTTAAGTTTCAAGTACTGTTTTAATTGAATTGACTTGAATCTGTTATAACATGGTTGCTGCTGATAAGACCTTGCACATCCCCTGAGTTAGGGACACACATTTTTTCATCTGGCTGATTGCTAAGGGTAAATACTAAGGGACAAAATCAATGACTTTGTTCTGTTCTTCCACATCCATTCTCCACCCTCTGCACTACATTCTGTGTTCTGAAATGCAGACCTTTTCAGGGATACCAATAGGTTATTTTGGCCTCTGGCTTCTGGTTGGGTTGGGTTTATGAGAGTCACCAACAGAGGATCAGAGAGTTGACAGAGTGAAGGGTGTTTCTTTTCCCATCGTTTTTCATGATAAGTCTGCAGCTGGTCATGGACGCACTTGTCTACCAAAGCTCACAACTCCTGTCCCACAATCCCAACCACAGCTACAGCTTCTCTGAGTGCTTGTAACTTCTCCTTTTTCCTAACCACTCAGATGTAGGGTGGTAGGAGCTCTCTGCCAGTTCCAGAGTACCTTACCATCCTTTGTTGGTTTTCCTGAACACTGTCAGTTCATTTTATAAATTGTTCCTTTATTCAACTATTCTCATTTGAATGTACCATGTTTCTTATTGGAACAGTTAATCATTTTCTTTTTACTCGTAAAGTTCATTTTTGTAAAAAATGAATTGCCTTTAGCTAATATTTCTAGTGTTTAAATTTTTGAGCCATTTTTTAGAGCAATGTAGTTAATTACAACAATTTCAATTAGGTCACAGTGAGCTAATTATCAGGGGGAAGGTAAAATTAACCTCCTTTGACAGAGATAGTTTACAACTTTAAGTGAACAGTTTCCTTCAGCAAACATTCACACAAATGTGGTTTTTTATAACAAGCATATTCCAGTTAAAGGGTTCAGGTCAGTAAGCCTTGAAACTAGTAAAATGAATAATTTCACAGTAAAGAATAGCTCTTTATTTTGTTTTTCAAACAGGTTTAAATAGCTAACTTTATGATAATAAAGTAAACAGTAAGTACATATTTAATTTAAATTTTATCATAAAAAGGTATGTCAGTGTTTGCTAAACTCTTCTTTCCTGCAAGATGAAATGGCTGGCTACGTGCTTTTAAGCTCCTAAACTTACATAGTCTCATTATTTCCTCCATTTCTCATTAATGTCTGAGGTTTATAAATTCAGTAATTTCATTTCATTTTATCACCAAGACACCAGTATAAGAATATAGGGTTTATAATTTTCTGTTTCAACCATCACTATGTATACATTGGCGAATTATTTACCAGTTTGGCTTTAGTGTGTTTCTTTATAAAATTAGAATAATAAAATCGATCTCACAAGAATTATGAAAGGAATATTTATTTTATACATATTTATTTTGTATATGTATATATTTTATATGTATAAATACCCAAAGCCATCTGTAGATATATATATATGTGTGTGTGTGTGTGTATCTATACATCTATCTGTATATATCTATATATCTCCAAAGAAATCTACAGATTCAAAGCAATTCTTAACAAAATTCCTATGCCATTTTTCACAGAAATAGAACAAACAGTGCTAAAATTCATATGTAACCACAAAAGACCCTAAATAGCCAAAGCAGTCTTGAGAAAGAAACAGAGCTAGAAGCATCATATTCTGATGTCAAACTATATTACAAAGCTACAGTAATCAAAGTAGTATAGTATTGGCATAAAACAGACATTGATAGAATAAAATGGAGAGCCCAGAAATAAACTCATGCATATACAGTCAACTAATTTACAATAAAAGAACAAGGAATATACAAAGGGTAAGGACAGTCTCTTCAATAAACGGTGTTGGGAAAACAGGGTACCACATGTGAAAGAATGAAACTGAACCACTCTCTTTCACCATAACAAAAAATAAACTCAAACTGGATTAAAGACTTGACTGTAAGAGCTGAAACCATAAAAAACAAATAAAAAATCCAAAAACGAAAACAAACAAAAACAAAAATAGAATAAAACAATTCCTCCTCCTAGAAGAAAACATAGGTGGTAAGTTACTTGACACTGGTCTTCGTGATTTTTCTTTCTTTCTTTTTTTTTTGGATTTGACACCAAAAGCAAAAGAAACAAAAGCAAAAATAAATAAGTGGGACCACATCAAACTAAAACAAAACAAAACCCCACAAAACTTCTGCATAACAAGGGAAATCATTCATAAAATAAAAAGGCAACTTACTAAATGGGAGGAAATATTTGCAAGTCACTTATCTGATAAGGAGTTGATATCCAAAATATATAAAAAACTCACATAACTCAATAGCAAAACAAACAAAAATCTAGTTAAAAAAATGGGCCGTGGGGGCTGCCTGGGTGGCTCAGTGGGTTAAGCCTCTGCCTTTAGCTCAGGTCATGATCTCAGGGTCCTGGGATCGAGTCCCATATCAGGCTCTCTGCTAGGCGGGGAGCCTGCTTCCTCCTCTCTCTCTCTCTCTCTCTACTTGTGATCTCTCTCCGTCAAATAAATAAAATCTTTAAAAAAAAATGGGCAGTGGATCTGAATAGACATTTTCCAAAGAAGACATACAGATGTATGTATGTAACAACAGTTACATAAAAAGATACTCAACATCACTAATCATCAGAAAAGTGCACATCAAAAACACAATGAGAGGGGCACACCTAGGTGGCTTAGTCAGTTAAGTGTCCAACTCTTAATTCCAGCTCAAGTCATGGGGTCCTGGGATGGAGCCCCACATCTGACTCTGCACTCAGTGGGGGTTCCGCTTGAGGATTCTCTCCCTCCCTCTCCCTCTACCCCTTTCCCAAACAAATAAATAAATAAATCTTAAAAAACAAAAACAAAAACACAAGGAGAATCACCTTACACCTATTTGAATGATTATCATTGAAAAGATAAGAAAAAACAGGTGTTGGTGAGAATGTGGAGGAAGGGAATACTGTGTGCTAGTGGTGAGAATGGAAATTGGTGTAGCCACTATGGAAAATACGGAGGTTCCTCAAAAAAAAAAAAAAAAAAAAGAAATAGAACATCCATATCCATACAGTCCAGCAAATCCATTTCTAGGAATTTACCTGAAGAGAATGAAACACTAATTCAAAAAAATATATGAACCCCATGTTCACTGCAATAATCAGGACATGGAAATAACCTAAGTGTCCACAACAGAGGAATGTATAGAGGAAGTGTGGTACATATATACAGTGAAACATTATTTAGCCATAAAAAAAGTAAAATATTGCCACTTATTTCAGAGAAATACAAATACTATATGATCTCACTTATATTTGGAATTTAATCAAAACAAAACCCAAGCTCAGATAACAGAGAACAGATTAATAATTCCCTGAGGTGGGGTGAGGAAAGGTTACCAAAACAGGTGAAGAGGGTCAAGAGGTATAAACCTCCAGTTCTAAAATGAAAAGGTCATGTGGATGTAATGTGAAGCATGGTGACTGCAATGACTACTATGTTGCATGTATGAAAGTTGCTAAGAGAATAGATTTTAAAAGTCCTCAGCACAAGAAAAAAAAAACAAACCTATAGCTATGTATGGTGATGCATGCTTACTAGACTTACTGTGATCATTTCATAATGTATATATGGCATATTGGATCGTTATGTTACATACTTGAAACAAATATTATATGCCAGTTATACCTCAATTAAAAATGTACATTGGAAAATGTTATTCAACTAATGAATTAATAATTTAAAAAGCCAATTTTTGGAGTGAAAAAAACCAGGATTAGAATCCTAGCCTTTTACATAGTAACCTCTATTTGGTGTTGGACAGTTCATTTCTCTTCAGGGTCTGGTAGAGGTACGGTCTTACCTGATGACTACATTTCAAAAGAGTGGTTCCCAAGTCCTTGAGAAAGACGCTCCTGCATTGTAAAACTGGCTAGAGTCTTGGAGAAGACTTATTTGCATTTCAAAGGGGCCAAGAAATAATGTGCAATTACAAATTTTCTAAGCTAACTGCTCTAAGAAAAGGGAGGTCAGGGGCTGGAGTCTGGAAGAAGGCTCTCTTAAATTTAATCAAGTTGAGGAGAACATTAAAGCCTTCTTGGTCAATGATTCTAAAGTTGCATATTCAGAGATTTCTTTTTCTGAAATTGGACTTTTATTAATTGAAAGCAATGTTGTTTTTAGATAAACATTTGTAAAAGGCTTCAGAGAGAAAATTAGGCCTGAGCAGGACCTTATGAATGACATTTGACCAGCAAGGCAAATGTATTTACAAGTAGAGGAAACAGTGCAAGAAAAGTCAAAGGCACCAGGACACTGGTGTGGATGAAGGAAAGTTGGGTTTTATTTGCTTATTTCCTCAACCAAACATGTGTAATGAATCTACCCCACAGAAGCGGTTTGTGATTATATAGAGCACAAGCCCTAGAACACAGAAGAGAGATGAGAAATTTGTATTTTCCTCCTAGTAGTTCCTCCCTCCTTTTTTTCCAATGTGTCATAAAGCTTCATCTTTTGTCTTTTTCCTTGCCTGACTTCTTTAGCTTCTCTTTATTTATCTACCTACCTAGGGGCAAAATGCTCTTTGCTAAAGGATAGAGCTAGTATCTTGTGAAAGTATCAGTGTGTTTTTATTTATACCCTACAATTGAGATATTTTACTTTTCTATATTGCTGGTTGTAGGATATAGTCCCAAACTAAAAGAAAAGAAAAAAACAAAGCAACAACAAAATCCAGTTCCAACCCAGTTGCAGGGAGGTATAGGCCTCTTTCAGGGCAGGAATTGGAATTTCAGTGGCAGGACCTTCCTACTCCGGAAGCTGTCTCCCCTGCTCTCCTCACCAGGGTTGACAAAGAACATCCTCTCACGGCCCTTCTCCATTGTTCCCTAGAAGCCTTGGGATGAATGTACACCACTGGGATGAAATGAATATTGTCTTTTCCATCACCCACACTCTATCCCCAATTCTTACTCATCTGCCGTGTTTCTTCTTTGTATTTATAGAAGTTGCCACCTCCTCTTTTCCTTTATTCAATTGTTCCAGACCATTTTATTTTCTTCCTTGAATTTCCTGCTTTTTCCTTTTTTTCTCAAGTTCTATCTAGTGAAACAGGTTAGAGTTCAACCCTTCAAAACAGTAAGAAAGCTCTCATGGTACTTTCAAAATACTTTTTCCTCATTTCTTCCTTTGGACAAGAAATGTCTCTTTATAAAACTCTCAAACTCCCTGGTAAATGTAATTATTCTCAGATTCTAAATCCTTCATCAACTTGCCTCATCTTCAGGATATTCAGATATTCCATGCTTCTCTTCACTTCATTAATTAAAATTTTGCCTGTGGTTGTCTTCCTCTATCCTGCCCTCATTCCTGGGCTTTCCAGATGACCCACTCTTCATTTCTGTTCATAACTCTTTCCCTTCTATTTGTGAAATCAGTCCTACCCTCTCTCTACACTTAGGTGCCAAACTCACGTGAGATGGGTAAAGCTGGAAATTATCTTATGCCAACAAGCAAATGAGTTAATGTATGGAAAGTACAAATACATTTGTCAGTTTCATCCAACACATTTTGTAAAGGGGGAGAGGATTTGTATAATGGTTTTGCCTTACTGAAGTAAAAATCCCCTAAGGACAAAAGCACATTATTCTTTTGACATATCATATTCAATATTACACCAAGGACAGAGTGGGTGTTACATAGTAAATGCTATTGTTAACAGGTATTATGAAGCCTTTTGAATTTTAACTCTTAAAATATGGACAGACTATTTCCCTTTTTACTTTAGAGCATCCAGCCTATTATAAAATGGTATTGTGCACATTTTATGAACAAACTGACTGTTGTCCCTGTCCAAATTTCAGGTTAGCAAAGGTATGTGTCAGTCACGATATGAATTGTTACCACTTGTGATATGTACTATTCTTATTTGCTAGTTACCATAGCCCGGTAGTAGGATACAAAATTATATCTATCGTTATATACTAGTCATGAATAAACTGGTGAAAAACAATCCCCAAAACCAATTCCAGGTTTCTCCCTTGTTTATAAATGCACTTAATTTCCTTTTTTCTGAAGTAGGATCTTTCTATACATTATTTAGCTTACTCTCAGAATATTTCTGAGGCATTAAAATAAACTAAGTGTTCATCTTACTGCACTGCTTAGAGCCAGGAAAGGAGGGAGGGTAAGAGATCTCCTTTAAGACACTCCCTAATGCAGCTCAGTTCTCCATTGTTAACTGACCCCATATTTTATCCCAAATTCCAAAAATTGAAAGCCAATTTTTAAATGTTTCTCTTCAGATATATATATTCTCTCTTACACTAAGCTTCTAGAAGGTAAAATATTTTCTTCATTACTAAGTCTCCTTCCTGACCTAAAATACATGTTCAATAAAATATTGAGGAACTCAACCAAAAATGAATGTATGATATCATAATAGTGTCTCACATCCATTTTGTATGATCATGGCCATTCTAAATCAATATAGAAAAGGTGATAATCATATGATAAACATTGCTTAAACAGAAACTAGTGTAATTTAAGTTATGAAAAAAGATCACAGAAAAATGGAGTTGAGTCTTTGGGAATAATTATTAAGAATGTAGTTTCTGGAGTAGACAAATATTGTGCATATCTTAATCCATCATAAATTAACTGTGTGACACTGGGTAAAATACCTATGAAAATGTGAGCAGTAGTTCATGCTGCATAAGGTTTTAAAGATTAATTGAGATAATATATTAAAAATCCATATATAGCTGTGACAAATAGTTAAAACAGTGAAAAGCTGCTATTGTAAAATTTCTGGAATAGCTGTAGATTGAGTAGAAATATAATCATAAAGATAATGGGTGCTGGATGGTAGAGAATATTGATAATTGAGGTAAAAATTTAGATTTCGGTAACAACTAAGGTAGTTTACCAAGTAGTAATAGATATTAAGATAAAAGAATTGGAGCATCTGGATGGCTTAGTCATTGTGTCTGCCTTCGGCTCAGGTCATGATCCCAGGGTCCCAGGATTGAGCCCCATGTCAGGTTCCCTGCTCAGTGGGAAGCCTGCTTCTCCCTGTCCCACTCCCCCTGGTTGTGTTCCCTCTCTCATTTTGTATGTCAAATAAATAACTAAAATCTTGAAAAAAAAAAAGATATAAGATTTGGAGATGATTAATTATACAATGTACTACCTGATACACTTAATAAAGAGAGTGATTAAAGGCAGTAGGATATGCCAGGAAGTCCCTGCAGTAAGTCTACAGTGAATGATGTAAGTCTTGCAAAGTTTGGAGGCTGCAAAAATGGGAAAACAGGTTTGTATTAAAAAAAAAAAAATTCTCAGAAAGATCCAGGATGGTTTAATCAACTTTGACAAAGATGGTCTCTGCTCAAAACCACAGATCTCTCTTTCTGAATGCAGTTGTCATAGACTGTGCTGACATACATTAGCCGTGACCACAGCTCTACATTGTCTTCAGAAATCAAGAGATGGCTCAAGGAAAATGCAATTTTCTCTATAGAATGTCCCTGTACTTGAAGCCATGATGTTCATAGCTGACAGTGGAAATTTGATCAAACCTTTAGTCATTCTCTTATAAGACTGAACTTGCTGGAGAAAGAACAGAGCACAACATCTTTTGCCGAGTGTGTAGGAAATCTATGAAAAATCATTAAGTGCATCAAGACATTCGTAGCACAATGAAGGTCAATAAGAAGAGAGACCCAGGGAAAATGTGAAGACAAACTTCATCTAAGTTGCTCTCCTTTCTTAGTAACATTTTATCTGAGAAATGCTATTGGCCTAAATGCATCTGTTTTAACAAGAATTTTATCAATGCTATGAAATTTTGGATATATACATATACACACACACACGTACATATATATATATATATATATATATATATATATATACACACACACACACATATATATGTATATATATATATATATATCAGGATAGATATAGGTATATGTGTGTATATATATATATATATAGTACACAATAGATATAGATAAAAATATAGGTATAGATGTACATATATACCCATATTGATATGAACCTGGTGGATGATAGAAGATGAAGGTCAGCTATTTAAGCAAACATACCAGACAATTGTTAATTAACAGAATTTTGATAATTTAGGAATATTTCCAGTAGTGTAGTACAAACCTTTGTCTTAGTACATACGCTATTTAATATTTCTATATGCAATTAGTGAAACACAAAGAATGCTTACGATTTTTGTGGAGGTACAAACAAGCAGAAGAGAAATAATATATTTGGTTGAAGGCTAAAATTAATTCAATAATCTAGCCGATAAGCTTAAATGTCTTTGTCTATCTCTATCTATATTATTAGTAATATACAGTGATTTTTTTCCAATTAGTTTCCAAAAAATTATCCTGTTAGTCCAATATGGGGACATTCTTTTCATGTGAAAGAGACCTAGGGAATGTCTTAGTCATGCCTAGATTGTAAGTAACAGAAAGCCAGTGAAGTCACCTAAGCAAAATAATGAAATGTATTTGATGAAACCTTACCTGTTTCATAGGAACTGAAGGCAGCTGATCCTTGTAACCACAGCCATGACTGAACTAGTAACTAGAAAGTCATCAGAAATCTAAATAGTCATCCTTTTCCATCTCTCATCTTTTCTCTCTCTATTGTCTGATTCTTTTTTTCTTGCATGCTTGTTTACTCTGATTCTTCATGTACTTTTCAGAAATACCAGCTTCCTGAGTTTACATTTAATTCCTTTTCTTGATCTAAGCAGATTATCTGCAAATCTCTTAGTCTCTATTCCAAATTCCAGATAGAAAAATAATAAGAATTGTACCAGATGGGAGCCGGTCCAATCAGCTTGCAGCAAAGGCAGTGAGCAAGGTGATAGAGTCATGAGGGTTGGAGTGTGAAGCTCTTTCAGAAAAAAGCTTCATGAAAACTGAACAAATATGTCACTGTTTTATAAATCAGGAAGCCAGTTGATTACATGGTCAGCATGAGATAAAAGGAATGCAGCAAAATGTTACCCAGATAAGAGCAGAGATTGTTTGGTTTCCCGACTGATAAAACCACACTCAGCATCCTGACTTATTTTAAGAGGGATTGACAAAATAAGAAATCATATCAACTTCAGATTAAGAATTTTTCTTCAATAATTTCCTTTAAATTCCCACAGAAATTTATGGTTTTAAATTGTTTTATTTATCCACCAGGGTAAAATGTATAAACAATAATTCAAGTCTCCCAATGAATTTGATGAATGAATCAATTACAAATATAATTCCTTAGAGTTAAATTATAAATGGACTATGTATATCGATTAAAAAAATCAATAAAACATTCAAATAAGAAAAACATAAACAAAATTTTCATTTGCTCTTTTTTTTTTACATTCAAATTTTTTTGACCTTCAAGGCTGAGATAGTCCCACAGATTAAATATTCTATCACTATTTACTTTTCTCAGAAAATAAACACAAGACAAAGGGATCAATTTTTTGCCTTGATTTATATTCTTGGCTTTATGAAGTCAAGGTTGCATATGGTATAATATCAGAAGAGAGCACTTACAGGAAAGTAACCTCTCTCTAAATGAAAATTTTTATTAGACAAGGCTGTGTATTGAAAGTTCAAGCAGAAAAAGAAATGTTAATAAGTTCCACTACTTTATATATATCAGAGACCTTTATTGATGAGCTTTAAACAGAAACTAAGAGAATTAGTTTCCAATTCTCAATCTTATATGGGCTTGCCCTCCTATTTTCCTTCCTAAAGTTGTTGCAGTGTCAGAATATATAAATCTAGAAACATAGTGGTAAGATTAGGAAATACTTCTAATTAATTAACAAGGCTTAGATCTCCGATTTCTATCAATTGAGTTCAAAAATCTTTGAAAGGAAGAAAGAGATGTTTCTATGCTATCCTTATCTCCTGCCCCAACTCCCAATCATCACATACTCCATCGGTCCCAGGTATCAAAATAATCCTCTGGAAAACTGATGCTTTGTATTCTTATGTACATTTAGAAAGTAGAGTTAAGAGAAAAACCTTGTGTGTGTGTGTTTGTGTGTGTGTGTGTGTGTGTGTGTGTGTGTGTGTGTGCACTCACATACATGAATGGTAGTTGGGAGATCTGGGGGGAAGGCTAAAAAAAAGAAGAAAAATGATGAGATATGTGAATAATGCTGATTTTATGAAATGTTACTTTTCATCACAAGATATAATTCCCTATTCCTTGCTGCCACAAATGTCCTCCTATAGAGACCAAATTACTCATCAATCGGAAAAGATGAGATTTATTTACAAATAAAAAGTTTTCCATATTCTATGCTGACTATTAATATTAGTCTGATGACAATAAGGTAGAAATAAACCAGAATGTCTTTCTTAAGTTATACCTTTCTTTTGAGGTGATCATGCACAACACTTCTTATAAAGTACCAGAATTTCTAATGCATTTATGATGGATATTAGTTTTGAACGTAAGGTTATATTCTTGAGGACTATTATTTCAGGGTCACTGGCTCTCTGAAGATATATACAAATTTTCCAAACTTCAGGCAAAAAGAAATTCAACACATCACTTGGGCCCAATGAACCACCTCATAACTCTGAGAGTTACATTAAAAACATAAAGTTATTCAAATACAACATGTTAACATAAATGTGGAAAATATTAAGAGGATTTTGATTCCTGAGAAGTTGTCTAAATTCTCTACAGAAACACACAGAATACTACAATTATTTCTCTAAAGTGGGAGAGTTATATCTGATAATCAAAATGTTGATTACAGACACACTGCCAGTCATTTTATAGAAGTCTTTTAATCCTGGAACATATCTATAGAATTTATTCTGGCCTTAGGCAACAGAAATGAAGATATGGCTATAAAGTTCTAACCCCAGAATTGTTGCAGGAAACAAGTATCATGACAAAAAAAATATTGTTATCCTTTTGGTAGGTCTTGGAAAAAAAACAAAAGTGAAGAATAAGGAAATTCCACATGGACATTTATTCAGCAATCTTTAAATTCAAAAAAGATGTGCTTTGTTACAATAGCAAATATAACTGCTATTGTATTCATTATCTCAACTTAGTAAGTGGTGGAAGAAATTAAGTCCTTGCATGGGTTTTCTCTCTTTTATAAAATAGTGAAAGATACTCTCTTAAATGCTGATGTCATGAGTTCATTGACATCAAAATGTCTTTAAAGTTTAAAAAATTTTGTTCTTAATGGAAATGATCATGTGAATTATCCTGGTGTATTCTGTACCATTTTGGTACTAAAGATTTATAACATCACAGGGTGAAGTAATAAGAAATATATATATTGGTTTCTGTTTCCCTCCCCACCTCTGGTTCCAGATAGCCACAAAGCTCTTAAAACCTTTGTAATTAGTGGTGCTAGGATAATTTTTGATTCTTTTTTTATAAGATTTTATTTAGGATAATCTTTTCTTCTAACATTTATTCTTTGACCCTGGTTTCTGGAGCAGAGCTTCTAAGACCTATGTAATTTCCTGAGTGATAGAAGCATCAGACACCAAACTCTTAAATCCCTTGGAATTTCCTGGGTGATAAGAACGTCTTTTGTTCAAATGTGGTGGCTCTTGGTGGGCTTCTGGATGGGGACTAGTCACTGGAAAGACCAAGTCATGTTTAGAAACTTGGAATTTTCTGCCTCACCCTCTATCCTCCCGGAAGAGGTGAGGGGCTGAAGATGGACTTAATGATTACTTATGCCTATGTGAGGGAGCCTTCAAAAAAATTTCGATAGTACAGGGTTTGGAGAGCTTTCAGGTTAGTGAATATACCAACATACTGGGAGGTTCCCGTGTTCAAGACCCTTCCATACCTGGACCTACTTACTTCTTCATCTAGTTGTTTAACTGCATCCTTTATTATCTTTATTACATAATAAACTGGTAAGCATAAATTGCTTCTCTGAGTTCCATGAGCTGTTCTAGCAAATGACTGACTCCAAGCAGGGGGATCACAAGAACTTCCAGCTTATAGCCAATTCAGACAGAAGTTGTAGGTAACCAGGAAACTTACTACTTGCAATTGGTGTCTGCAGTGGGAGAAAGCCTTATACAACTAGTCCTTAACATGTGGGGTCTGCATTAACTCTGGTTTGTGAAAGAATTAAATTGAATTGCAGGACACGCTGCAGGTGTCACAGAGAATTGTTTGGTGTGCAGGGAAAAACACACTTGGTGATGGAGAGTGTCAGAAGTGAAGTGTTCTGTCTGAGTAGTAGAGAAGAAATATACGAGGATATTTTTCTTGCTCTAACAGTCATTACTCCACTTCAGAATTTTTTCTTCATTATACTTTATGAACTAATTTGAGCACTGAGCCAACCAACATTTCTCTAATTCAATTAAACATTTCCTTAATTGAATCAAATCAGAACTATGTTACCACTTTTATGAACTCGGAAGAACGCCTAGAACCTCTGAAATTTTTATGGGCCCAAGAAAGATAAAAATAAAAAAAAATTATACCCAAATTAAGTAAATATATATAAATATTAGTATAAAGTTTATATGTAATATAAAATTATATAATTTATATTAAATTACTATATTTTATTAATATAATTTATATTAAGTTAATATAAATTGTATAATTTTATACATAAATATATAGCATATATGTGTGTATATACATGTATCTATATATGCTTTAAAATGCTAAAAGAAAATGGCAAACTGAAATGAATAAATGTTTAAACATCTGCAAAATAATTAGTTAACATTTTGTCAACTAAAATAATTGGTTAGTATTCATCAAAATTTAATTACTCTTGAAAAGAATTGTATTCATTAGAATAAAAATTCAATGGTTGTAGAGATTTCTGTTTGTTCTATTGTCTGATGTAAACCAGGCTTCCTGAACAATATGTGGCACAGAGTAGGATATCAATAAAATTTTGAAATTAATAAATAAGTGAATTTGAAGTAATAACTTTTCTTATTTACATGTATCCCTGTCTACTCATGGTGATTCTTGAGAAATCACAGTCTGTGATACATTAAAGGGGGAACTTGGAGCCTAACAATTTCTAAAGCAACATATAAAAAAATGGTCTCAAAATATTTCTCAAGACTTCTGGGGACGATAGTGGAGTAAGAAGAACCTAACCTCACCTCATCCCATGAATACAACCACATTGCTGTAAATAACCCAGGAAATGACCCAAAGGCTGGCAGAACAAATTCTCTACAGCTAAATGCAAAGACGACGCCACATGGAAGAGGATAAAAGCCAGAGACAGGTCAGGAGCTAAACAGAACAGTGGGAATGTCTGTGGGAGGAAGGGATGCTGCAGGCGCAGAGAGGGGAGAGAAAACAGCCTCCACACTAAACATCTCAGGCATGGGGATGACAATACCCAATAACATTTGGCTTTGAAAACCATAGAGGCATAATCTCATGGATTCTTACAGTCAGTGGTACCTAACACCTGGAATATTAAAAATTAACAGGCTCAGCTCTGGGAAAACTGGGAAGGTGAGAGGAAACTGAATGCCTACCCTTAAAGAGATAGCAAAACAAGGTGTCCCACTGGGATACAGAAGCAGCAGTTTATTTTATTTTAAAGATTTTATTTATTTATTTGACAGAGAGAGAGTGAGAGAGGGAACGCAAGCTGGGGGAGCAGGAAAGGGAGAAGCAGGCTTTCAACTGAACAGGGAGCCTGATGCTAGGCTCAATCCCAGGACCCTGGGATCATGACCTGAGCCAAAGGAAGACGCTTAACAACTGAGCCACCTAGGTGCTCCAGAAGCAGCAGTTTAAAAAACACTTGAGGTATAAGAGAAGGAGATTTGTTTACTAAACTCAGAGCATGTGCTGGAGTAGTAGAGAAGAAATTTACAAGGATATATTTCATTGGGAGTCTTGTCCGGGTACAAAAGAGCTAGCAGGTGCCATTTCCCTACTCCACACTGCAACCTATACACACAAACACCTGCAGAAACCAACACAGCTCCTTGCTACTTAGCTTGCTTGCAGCACAGCCTGCCCTGTGCTCTCATGCTGACTGCCCCCTTCAGTCAGATGTTCTCATCCTGACTGCCCCCTTCAGTCAGATGTTCTCATGCTGACTGCCCCCTTCAGTCAGATGTGGCTGACTTTCCTAGCACATAGAAACTGACACAGAAAGTTAGACAAAATGAGGACACAGAGGAATATGATTCAAATGAAAGAACAGGCCAAATATCACAGCAAGACATCTAACTGAAATGGAGATAAGTAGCATGACTAATAGAGACTTTAAAGTAATGGCCATAATTGGACTTGAGAAAAGAGTGGAAGACCTCAGTGAGACCCTCAACAAAGGGATAGGAAACATAAAAAAGAACCAATCAGAGATGATGAATTCAATAACTACAATGAAAAATGCACCAAAGGGAATATACTATAGACTAGAGGAAGCAGAAAAATGCATCAGTGACCCGGAGGATGGAGTAAAGGAAAGCAATCAAGCTGAACAGGAGAGAGAAAACACCAATAATAATAATAATAATAACAACAACAACAACAATAACAATAATAAATGAAAATAGACTAAGAGAATTCAGTGACACCATCAAGCATAGCAACATTTGCATTATAGGGATCCAAGAAAAAAGAAGAGAAAAGGGGGCAGAAAATGTATTTGAAGAAATAAGAGTTGAACACTTCATCTGAATATGGGGAAGAAAACAGAAATCCAATCCAGAAGGCACAAAAAGCCCCAAACAAAATTAATCCAGGGAGGTCCACACCAAGACACATAGCAATTAAAATGGCAAAAGGTAATAACAAAGAGAAATTTAAAAGCAGCAAGATAAAAGGAAATCATTACATACAAAAGAAATGCTACAAGGCTATTATCTGATTTTTTAACAGAAACTTTGCAGGCCAGAAGGGAATGGCATGATACATTCAAAGTGCTGGAAAACAAAAACAGAAACAAAACAAAACAAAAACTCATGACCAAGAATACTCTATCCAGCAAGGCTATCATTCAGAGTAGAAGAGATAAAGAGTTTCCCAGATAAACAAAAGTTGAAGGAATTCATCAGCACTAAACCAGTCCTGCAACAAATATTCAAGTGGACTCTTTGAGTGGAAAGGAAAGACCTTAAGCAGAAGTAAGAAAAGTAGAAAGCATAAAAGTAGAAAGTCGATCTGTTCTATATCTGTAAAGGTCATTCAAAGAATTCATAAAACAAAAGGATGTAAATTATGACACCATATACCTGAAACATGGTGGAGTTAAGGGGGTTAAGGAGTTAAGGGGAGTTAAGAATGGGTCCAAACTAAAGTGACCATCATCTTAATATGGACTGCTAAACGTATAAGATATTATAAATAAACCTAAGGGTAACCAAAAATCAAAACCCAGTAATACAAATGCAAAAAAATAAAGTGAAAAGAATCCAAGTATATCACTAAAGAAAGCCACCAAACCGTAAGAGAGAAAAGCAAGAGAGGAAAGGAACAGATAAAAACTATAAAAACAACCATTAAACAAGTAACAAAATGGCAAAAAGTGCACAACTATCATTAATTACTTTGAATATAAGCACTCCAATCAAAACACATAAAATGACGACGGAATGGATAAAAGAACAAAACCCAATTATATGCTGCCTATAAGAGACTGATTTCAGACCTAACGACTTGCAGATTGTAAGTGAAGGGATGCAAAAGCATTTATCATGGAAATGAAGTGAAAAGAAACCTGGAGTAGTAATACTTATATTGGGCAAAATAGACATTAAAACAAAGATGGAAGAAAGACACTACATAATCATAAAGAGAACAATCCAACAAGGAGATACAATAATTGTAAATGAACCCAAGATGAGAGCATCCAAGTACATAAATCTGCTAATAACACACATAAAGGAAGTAATTCATAGTAGTACAATAATAGTAGGGGACTTTAACACCTCACTTACATCAGTAGATATTTCATCTAAAAAAGGAAATCAACAAGGAAACACTGGCTTTGAATGACACATTGAACCAGATAGATCTAACAGATACATTCATAAAATTCCAGCCTAAAACAGAAGAATATATATTATTTTCAAGTGCACATGGAAAGTTCTCCAGAACAGATGGATGTTAGGCCACAAAACAAGTCTCAACAAATTAAAAAACATGGAAGTCATACATCTTTTCCAACCACAATGCTGTGAAACTAGAAATCAACCACAAGAAAAAATCCAAACAGAGTACACTTTCATGGGTGCTAAATAACAAGCTACTAAACAAAGAATGAGTCAACCAAAAAATCATACAGACATCCAGATGGCCAACAGACACATGAAAAGACGCTCAACATTACTCAGCAGCAGGGAAATGGAAATCAAAACCATAATGAGATATCACCTCACACCTGTCAGAATAGCTAAAATAAAAAACACAAGAAACAACAAATCTTGGCAAGGATGTGGAGAAAATGGAACCCTCTTGCACCTAATGTTAGTGGGAATACAAACTGGTGCAGACACTCTGGAAAGCAGTATGGAGGTTCTTAAAAAATTAAAAGTAGAAATACCATATGATCCAGTAGTTACACTACTGGGTATGAAAGAAAATGAAAACACTAATTTAAAAAGATGTGTGTACCTCTATGTGTTTATAGCAACATTATTAATAATGGCTAAATTATGGAAGCAACCCAAGGCTCCGCTGATTGATGAATGTATAAAGATGCTGTATATAAAAACAATGGAATATTATTCATCCATAATAAAGAATGAAATCAGGGCACCTGGGTGGCTAAGTGGATTAAGCATCTGTCTTCACCTCAGGTCATGATCTCAGAGTTCTGGGATGGAGCCCCGCATCCTGCTCCTTGCTCAGTGGGGAGCCTGCTTCTCCCTCTGCATCTGCCCCTCCCCCTTGTGCTCTCTCTCTCTCTCTCTCTCCAATAAAGTCTTTTAAAAAAGCCAGAATGAAATGTTGCCATTTGCAACAACATGGATGGATGTAACGGATATAATGCTAAGTGAAATAAGCCAGAGAAAGACAAATGCCATGTTTCCACTTATATGTAGAATTTAAGAAACAAAACAAAGAAAAAAATGAACAAACCAAAAAACAGACTCTTAACTATAGAGAACAAACTGGTGGTTACCAGAGGGGAGATGGATGAGGGTATGGGCTGAATAATTGAAGGGGATTAAAAGTACACTTACAATGATGAACACTGAGTAATGTATAGAATTGTTATATGTATATAACAATATATTATATACCTTAAACTAATATAACACTGTATGTTAACTATACTGGAATTAAATTTTAAAAATAAAATAAGCCTGCAAGAAATATTAGGTAAAAAATAAATTTCTTAGAAATAAAATGTATGTATGATAAAACCACCCCCAATACTAGTGTACTTAGAGTTGAGGTACATTTCCTGGGTTTCAGCAGGCAGTGTGAGGCTATTAAAACAGTGTCCATCAGTTCTGAAGGGATCATGTCTCAAATGCAGAAGAAACCAGCCATATACTTCTATGTGCTTATACCCACCCAGGGAGAGACTGTGCCTTATAATTATTTGGCATAATACAAAATGCAGAATTAAATGTGATCCTAGGTACCTGTACATGTCCAACATTGCATAAGCACTACGTACTACACCAAAATAGATTAAAGCAGACCACCTGTCTTCGGTCTTACATTCTATTTGAGAAGATAAGAAAACTCTTCTCCAGCAATAGTTTTGTCTTCTTAGGGGGACCATACTGGGAAACCTTTAAAGGATGTTGTCATCATACATAACTATCTAATTATCAAAACCTCATATTATATGTAAAGACATAAAATTGCATAAAGCCAGCTAATAAGTAGTAATTTGTGTTCACACTTAACTGTGTGAGCTTTTATAGTAGCTGACTGATCATGCATTAGTGAGTGATTTGCCTTCAGTAAGCATAGAAGAGCCAAAAAATAAACAAATTTCCCCCCACCCTAGCCAGCTCTCTACTGAGACAGAGACTAGAAAAAAAAAAAAAAAAAATGGCCCCTCGCCAGGCAATAAGTGGTGTTCTTAAGAAAGGCAGTTGCATTTTTTGCGATGGGTCTTTGTGTAGTAGCCATTAAGAAAAACCTGGCTGAGCAATGGGCCTGCATAGCATCCCCTACAGGACTAAAGAAGCACAGCTGGCAAATAAAGGGATGCGTGGATTTGAAAAGTGAGGGAACTAACACTTCTATGCCTAATAATGTGATAGACAAATTTCATTGTGGGAGGAAAGTTGTTTGGTCAGTATGAATCAGGAAATTGGTCTAGAGCTAAAGGTCATTAATATTGCCCAAGGTTCTTGTTTGTTTGACCAGGTCAGTGATTTCTTTTTCCTTTTTTTTTTTTTTTTAGTGATTATGACACATTCTCTCTCTGGTCACTATGGGCTCCACCACTTCTTATTATTTTACACAGATTTGATTCTGAAGTGTATATTACTTCCCTGGTCCTCAAGGCATTATTGACACATGCTATGGTCTCTGAGATTTAATGTTGTTCTAAGAAGGAGTATGTATGGGGGTGTGTGTGTGGGTGTGTGCATGTGCATCTGTATTATTTACCCATTTGATTTACACAGTGTGTATCCATTGGAAAATCTGAAAAATATAGAAATACTTTTCCAATCCATGCTGATTGGTACATGTGGCTAGTTGAGAAATCACAGAGGATATGTGCTTTTTGTCCCCATGTTTAAGATGAACTATATTGTAGGACCCAGAGCACCAAAATTGCTCCCTCTTTCAGGAATTGAATAGCCAAAGATAACTACCATCTATTTTTCTGCTAAACTACCATCCAGTTTTGTCTCATTCCCAAGTCATTATTTGCCACTTGGGAAATCTAGAGCCTGAGGTCGAAGCAGTCACAGTGAGTGGGGGTAGGTTTTCAAAAATGTGCATGGAGATTCCTACACAGGCTGCTAACATTTCTCAACGTGTCTGTACCCAAACACCTGGGAGGTTTTTAAGAACCTACAGTTGCTTGGTGCCCTCAAAGGCCTCCTCAAAGACATGGATTTCATTGGTCTGGGCGCAATTCAGACATTTGTATTAAAATAAAAACAAAAACAAAACAAAAAACTTCCCCCAATAATTCTAATGTTCAATTGGAGTTAGAAACCGTTGGGTTTGAAGACGCAACCAAGCAGCACTCAAGACCAGGATATTCCCTAAAAAGATGCTTTGAAAGGATTTTATTTTAGGAAGTTTTTTACTTGAACAAAGGGGAATGTCACAAATATGGGGTTATAATCCCTCCCACACTGTAATTCCCTTGAGTCACATCAGCCCCCAGTTCTGACGTGCCTTTTCAGATTTGTGCATTGGAATTGGAGCCTCCAGCTCGCTCTGACCTCACAGCCTCCTGACACCCCCATGGAGGAAGCAGGCCTCTACCAACAAAGAAATGTCCAGAAGTTCTAGAGAGTAACCTCTTACAGGGTAAAGCACTGCCTGAGAGAAGGTGTGTTTGTTGTATATGCAGTCCTGAGAAGAAAGTTCTCACTGGAAAACTGAGAAGTGGTATGGCTTTAACATCCTTATTCCCAATATATAACAAAGAAATATGACCTTCCTTGGAGGCACAAGTGTGTGATACTTATCAGAGCCATAATATCTTAGGAAAAATCTATTTAAGAATAAACATCATACAGAATGAGAAGGAAGTCTGGCTCTGGATCACATTACCTAATGCCCAGTTAATATTTCCCACTAGCTGTCTTACTAACCACTGAAATTTAATATATCCAATAATGAATTAACTTTCTTTTCCCATATCTATACTTTCAAGCTGCAGCTACTGGAGATCCATTTCCTCATCTGCAAAATGAGAGGTTTGAGCGAAGGGCCCTTCCAGCTCTGAAGCTATAATCTGCCGGGCAATTCTCAGTCCATGTTAATGCCTGCAGAGAGCTCTAGAACTTAATTCTCTGAAACTTAATGCTTTCAAATTATTTAAAAACATTTTTACTATATTAGTTACTGTATTTTTTACTGTGTTAGTTATATATTTTTTACTGTATTTTTACTGTATTAGTTATATTTTTACTGTATTTTTTACTGTATTAGTTCTATATTGTTCACATTTTTTCTCTAACCAAATAAAGCAAATTGAGCATTGTTGTAAATCACTGTAAGAGCAGAGAATGAGGAGAGGTTAGGCAAGCTCCAGGGGAGGGTTCCCACTCCAGGCCACATTCAGACCTCCAGGCACGGCTACCCTGCCTGAGTCCACTCAGAACAGCAACAGCTGCTCATACACCCAGGCAGCAGAAATGAAGCCTCCTTTCTAAACTTTCTACTCCACCGTATGCTTCCTAGAACATTTCTGATTTCACTAGACAGAGCGGTTTCTCTGATGAAAACTGTTCCCAGAGCCCTCGATTCAGAAGGAAATCACGATTGGTGGTCCCAAGAGGAGTAGAGCCCTGGGTTCTGAGGCTCTAAGGGCAGGGCTAAGGGCAGGGCTGAGCTGGGGAAAAGGAAGAAACCTCCTAGCTCCCACCTGCTCAGTGGTAGAGAATTTCTTGCCACAACCCCCACTCCTGTTCTCTATGTGATCACAGAGAACCCAGGTTTTTATTTTACATCAGAGCTTGAAATAAACCTTGAATACAGGTCTAATGGGAGACTGAGAGGAGTTCCAGAACTCTCACGTGTTTACTTTTCAAACACCTACTTCTGGGAGAGGCATCAAAGTAAGAATCAATAGCTTTAATGTCTTGTTTACTCTTTCCTAGGTAAAGTGCCTCTTTACTACTAGACCATTTTCTCCCTGTCCCTCTAGTTAACACAAGGGATATCAGAATGGGTTACAGTTTCTTTTAGGTGGCTGTCAATTTGCCACTTTTTGACTTTTCTGCCCAAATGGTAAAGAAATGTTACTATTTTTTAAGAAGCAGAAGTTATAAGTTGTCTTCTGTGTTTATCATTGAACTGTAACTGCCTTGAAGTTAGCATGCATGAAATGGGAAATATTCTTGAAGTATTTTTAAAAAGATGACATATGACTTTACAAAGAGAAATATAACTGTCAAGAACTCTGACTGCCTCATACTGACTTGATTGAGACTCTTTTTATAGGCAGCTATTGTGAAGTCAAATTAAAAGCGTTTTTGGTGCGTGTGGAACAAGAATAAAGAGGGCCACTTGTACATTTGAGTTCTTGCCTATTCTGAACGCTGAACAGCACAGTGTCTTCCTGCCTCACTCTCCATAATGACAATAGACCTGCACAACCCACTTACTACTTTGGTTGTTCCTTGGACCATTCTTGCTTGGCTACTGTTTCCTCATCCTATCCTTTCACTTGGATATGTTCATGCAGCTCTCATCCATAGAGTGGACCCAATGATCAAACCATTTTCTCTTTTGGTAATGTTTGTTATTTTATCTCAACCTTTTATCTTTTAAGGAAAAAAAATTGGTTTTCCTCATTTCCAAATTCATAGGCTGCAACTTACTGTTCTCATCTTCAGCTCATATTTTACTAATTTTTATATCTAATATTTCAAATACATACATAAATGATTGTAGTCATGAACAGCTTATCTCTTCAATCCTGATGGACTATGAAGATATTTTGTATTTCCTTGAGTAAAACAAATTCCAGCCTGTCATTTTTCGCCCAAATAGCCTCTAGTTTTGATTTTTTCTCTTGTAGCCAAATATGCAATGTGGCATCATTTTCTCCAAAAGATATATTTTATTCTAAAATGTAGAGTCTTAAAAGAGCCCTGAAATTTCATAATCCCATTTTGGTATTAGGCATGTCTAAGATCACATCATCCTTGACAGAAAACTGCACTATGGCAACAGTATTTTTTTTATTCTTATGTCACAATGTTCAGATTACTGATTTTAATTATGAGTACAATGGGAATCTAAGAGTTGTGCATTCAATTGTTGGGCAATGAAGTGATAGCACAGAGCCTTGTTTTGTCTGTTATGATCTCTTCTCCTCATCCCACCTTGTAACCATACCTATCTGTTCCCACATCTCTGCATTCATAGTATTAAACATCCATCCTCAGTAGAGCATGTATTACACTGTGATCTTTCTGTTCCTGACCTGATTTTGAGCTCCTCAAAGATAATACTTATGTGTTGTCCATTTTTGAATACTCGGTATCCAAATGTTTGTTTTTGAACTGAATTAGTTTTACTGTTTCATTTAGTATTTTCATGACTTAAGCTTGAGAAGACTTCTTCTGATCTATAGAAATACTCCAGATATGACTATGTTTTGGAAGATTCTGATACAGTCTGGGTGGACTGCATTAGAACAAATATGTTTCCACAGTTTCATGGTCAGTTCTTGTCATCTACCTCTGGAGCTTGCAGATTCCAGCCACAGAGTGGCAATAAGTATAAGTATTATTTCAGGTTTTCCTCTTTCTTTCTTTCTTTTTTTCTTTCTTTCTTTTTTTCTTTCCTTCTTTTTATTTCATTTTTTTATTTGAGAGAGAGGGAGAGAGAAAGCACAAGAGGAGGGAGGATGAGAAGGAAAAATAGACTCCCCGCTGAGCAGAGAGGGATTCAATTCTGGGACTCTTCAGGGTTATGACCTCAGCTGAAGGCATATGCCAAACAGACTGAGCCACCCACCTGCCCTTATTTCAGGGTTTCAATGTCAAATGTATCCTGAGCAAAACTGTGAAACTGTTTAGTATGAAACATAATTTGAGCAAAACATTTAAGTTGTCATTGAGACTTTTATCAAACACAATTTCAAGTAATTACACTTTCCTCAGAGCTTTCAATAGGTGAACTTCTCAAAGCAACTATTACTGTGTTGTAATTTAGATATGATTTCTTTTAGTTATTTTTATGATGATGGTGTGTGTATATATGTGTATTGTAGGATCTCTTCTTACTCTGCCTAAAGGTATCCATTTCAAAACCCTTGTCATTTTTTCATGTGCTCTCGTTTAGCCATTCCTGTTTTCATGAGCATCTGAAACTCTTCCATTAGGATTGACTAACTCCCTGGAATTATATATATATATATTTTCTCTATTCTATATTATCTCTATTCTCCCAACATGCTAACTCTAGACTTGGACAACACAAACAAAAATTCTCTCAACTGATGATTCCCTTCTTCTACTAACAGGTATTTCTCTTTTAATGGTTCTTACTTTTCATGATCGAGTTTGCCATTTATTTTTAGAATCACTTAGTATACCCAGAGCTATAGCCCCTCAGCTGTAAATACCATTCAGTTTAATAATCGTAATACAAAGGTCATGTGCAAAGTGTTAAGCTTTTCACTGAGCACTCCTGAAGTATTAGGAAGGAAAAGATAGAGTCCCTATTTTCTCAGAGGCTACAATCTTCTTGGGAAGGAAAAAAAAAAAATGGAAGAGTTAGGTTAGGTAGCTTTACCTAAAGAATGGTCTACTGTATCTGAATATATCTGGAAAAGTTGTTTAGGATGGTCTAGGCTGTGCTGTGATGACCAGTGGCTCCAAAATCTTAGTGGTTTATATCAATTAATGTGTATTTTTTGTTCACGTATCACGTCTAATCCATTGTAGCAGGCTGTGCTATTCTTAGTCTTACAGGAACTCACACTGATGGAGGCTCCACCTTGACATATGGTTCCAAAATTGTCAAAGCAATAAAAAAGATGGGGAAGTAAATCACACAGTAGCTCTGAAAATCCAGAAATGATATATGACATTTTCTCTCACTTGCTTTGTCCAAAATACCACAAGTGAAAATGGTGGCAATGTGAGAGAAAAACATTGGTTGAAGTAGCACATAAAGAAGGGAAAATCCATATCATGTAAACAAGTATATTTGCTCAGATGCAAAAGCCATAGGGATGTTAAACATCACTGTAGACTTTAGACGAGTAAGGATTTATATAAACCTGTTCAGGCCTTCAATTTTCCAGTTAGTTAATATAATCTAAACTGCTTTTTTATTAAGGCAGTATTAATTGCTTAGTCCCTGTTCCTCAGTTAATTTCTTGCTATAAAAGATACATTAAATAATGTGAGCACATTACTACTCATATGAAAAGAATAGGAATTTTTGTATAGTGATAATTTTTTGGAAATGTGCCAATAAGCTAAAATGGAAATACTGCATTTCAATGTGACTGCAACCTAACAGAAATTGTCATTTATTAATTGCCTATTAAATAAACAAAAGCAAAATGATAATTTCATGCTTGTCTTCTCTTAAGGGAAGGAAGAACTGCAAAGTCACTCAGGATTTCATTGCCTCAAACCAAAAATGAAGCGTCACTGTCCCTGCAAAAGTCCTGGGACATGTGGCCTTCCCTGAACCTCAGAAGAAGTAAAGGATTGATATCAGTGAACATGATTCTACTACACACAAACATTATGGGCTTAACGTGGACAGATATTGCTGATAAGAAGCAGTATTCTGGGTGAGAGCAGGATGTTTTCTGCTTATTCCTAGAAAAGCTCTGTTCTCAGGTCAGTCTTAAACGCCTCTCAAATGAAGTCCCTAATCTTCGTTTGATGTCAGACTATGTTCCACACCTTGGTTTTTTAAATTTATTATATGAAAGATTTAAAATACATGCTTACAAAAGTCCCTTACAGATACACTATACTGAAGTGTGAAAAACAGTTCCATAGATATGATATAGCTCCACTCTATTATGATATATTATGATATAGCTCTATTTTATAACAGCTCAGTTTCCCAAGCAGAGCTTCGAAATACAAGGAGAATGTACTGACAGAGTGCTTAGCCATAATAAGGGCTTTGTAAATGTGTTAATGAATGCACAGCCTGCTAACATGAGGATGCTAAAATTTTTATTATTTTGCAGTAGCTGCAACATAAAGAGACTGTATTTAAAGAAATTTAAAAGCAAAAAGGATTTTAAAAAGCACCTAGTCCCATTCTCTTAATCTAAAATAAAGAACTTGATAAATTGGGAAATTAAAGGATTTTGCTAAGGTTATAGCAGCTACTTTCCCAGTGTGCAGCCCGAGGACAAGATTCTTCTTCCATGTCCTAAAGAGAGGTCACATACAACCTTTCTCCCTCTGATAGCAGCGCAGTCCACACCACCACTGGTGGCTCTCTCTAGGCTCTCAGCAGCTCTCTTTCTCTTTACTGCTTGATCCTAACTACAATCAAAAGGTACTTTAAAATATATCAGTCTTGTACAACATTAATAAAGATGGTCATTTTGCCTCTCATCCACCTAGAGAGAGATCACGATTTAAAGTGGGCCACTACTTTGTTAAAAAGCCCCTATTACACATTATCATAGAACATTGAAAGTAGAATTGTTTCCTTTTATATATATTGTTCTTGGTTCTGCCCTACATAGTTACTCAAAATAATATTTATTTTTCTTCCACCCGATAAGTCTTTAAGTTTTTAAAGACAGTGAGTATATTCTCCATCCCCTGTCAAACGTTTTATTCCAGGCTAACCTTCCTAAATTCCTTTCAAAATGCCTCAAATGGCACGTTTTTAGAAGCTTTTATTATTCAAATCACATCATTCTAATCATGCTTCCGTTTATTAAAATCCCTTTTATAACATTGTACTCAGAACTTAGCACCATGCTCCAATGTCTTCTGATGTGTGGCACATTCAATGGCATCATGTTTTATCTTCTGAAAACTATGCTGGGTTTGTATCAAATGATGTACTCTAGATTCACATTCATTTTCTGGGTGGCCATGTCCCATTGTCAGCTCACAAGAAATGTTATTACTGCAGATCTCGTCCCCTCCATTCTTACGGAGTTGTCGTGCGAGTTTTTTAAAAAGTTATTGTCATGCTTATTTTTATTGCTATGATCTCTTTTGGAGAAAAAAAAAAGAGAGAGAGAGAGATCTTGAACAGAAGAATTAGCTTGGCATAACTAGTTAACACCATTCCTGATTAGGTGGACTGCAGCCTTTGAGTCAGGATCTCAAATATAATCCAATGACCAGTAATCAGAAAGGTAAGGCAGCCCTCTCAGAAAACATACAGTGAGAAGAGTCAGAGGAGTCAGAGAGGGTTAACTTTTCCTTATAAGCTAACTAGATGTATGACAAACATGTTTTCTCAACTGGTTGTGGCACTATTGGGTAGTCTCCCCAGGTCACATCTCCCCTTCGCTAATGCCTGCTCCACCTTTTGTGGACACCAAGTTCACACTGGGATTCACAACCACCATGCTTTCAGTCATCATAATCATATTCATTCATCTACAGTTGCTTGGTCAAGCTTTGTATATCCAACACCAGTGGCCTAATCAGAATTCCTTCTCTGAGAACCTGGAATTGGTTTGAAGAGAAAAATTTCATCTCTCACAATGCAGATATATCTATAATATGTAAAATTGAAAGCTGATGGTGCCCATACTTTTTACTTTATCTTGAGGACTGAGGAACAGAGAAAGCTGGTGGATATAAGAACAGAGACTGAAGGACATGCAATGAAAAAATAAGGATTAGGGGCAGAGAAAAAAAATCCTCATGTCATTTAAGTTCCTGGTGCCATCCTCTGTGAATTTGGCCATATTCTTGGCCTGGGGTGAAAGAATTATGTAGTCTTGTAATTAACCTTTTCCCTTTTTTTCTAGAGCCAAGTCCAGCTGATTTCAGTAACTGCAATCAAAACAGATGTAAACAAAACAGGGGTTTTCCTGTATTGTTTGGTTTTGTGTTCCTGAAAATATATTTTAAGTATCATGCCACTGTTTTCCATTTATCTTTCATTATTTTCTTCTTTCCAGTTCTCATACAGATATTTTTAAAAAATTAGGGACACCTGGATGACTCGGTTAAGTAGCCAACTCTTGATTTCATTTCAGGTTATGATCTTAGGGTCATGGGATCAGGCTCCTTGCTCAGTGGGAGGTCTGCTTGAGATTCTCTCTCCCTCTTCCTCTGCCCTGCCCTCCATTCTCTATCTGTCTCTCTCTCTCTCACACAAATAAACAAATAATTTTTTTTTAAAAATTGATCTCAATAGAAGGGCTTTTATTTTAACATTGTCCTGCTGTTATTTTATCCTTCTTTAGAATTACTTGTTGTTGAATGGTCCGTTTCATTCTTTTTGTTCTCTCTTTTATTATGTCAGTCCTCACGAATCATCACCATTTTATCTTTCTCTAATTATAAAGGGACTCTCAGTCTTTGGAGCATTTGTGATATTCTTAGTGTCTACAATATGAGTGATTGTGTTTATCATTCCTAGGCTACTATAGAATCTAAGATGAGGATATAGTTCCAATGTTAATCAATTTTTTTTCATGTGTGTGAGGAGAATCTACTTCCATCACTGCTTCTTATTGCTTCTAGTAGGTGAATAAATAAGTTACTGTATCATATCTTAATAACACACTTTTGGGTAAAGGGGATCATCACCTTAGATCTAAATCAGGCAAAGTAGCAAGACATCTTCAAAGTTATGATGTCAATTGAAAAATAAAACTTGATTTTTATTTAACTGACTTAAATTATGAGATTTATATACACGCTTCCAACAAATGTTTATAACTTTATATTGAACAGGGATGCAAAACAAGGGAAGAAAGGAAGGAATGATAGAAAGAAGAAAGAAAGAAAGAAAGATCTCATACATTTATTTTTTAAACTAATTTTGTCACCCACTGCCTTTTACAAGTCATTCTTATGGATGATCTGTATGTTGTCTTTGGAGAAATGTCTATTCGTTTCTTCTGCCCAATTTTCAATGGGATCATTTGTTTGTTTTGGGTTTGAGTCATATAAGTTCTTTATATATTTTGGATACTAACCCTTTATTGGACATGTCATTTGCAAATATAGAACAGACAGATGGTTACCAGTGGGGAGGTGGTTGGGGGGATGGGTGAATTAGGTGAAGAGAATTAAGAATAAACTTATCTTCATGAGCACTTAGTAGTATATGGAATTGCTGAATACCTATATTGTACACCCAAAACTAATATAATACTGTATACTAACTACACCGGAATTTAAATAAAATAAAAAAAAATAAATAAGAAAACAAGGGAGCCTGGGTGGCTCTGTCAGTGAAGTGTCTGCCTTCGGCTCAGGTTATGATCCCAGGGTACTGGGAGCTAGCCCTAGCATCAGGCTCCATGCTCAGTGGGGAGCCTGCGTCTCCTTCTACCTCTGCCACTCCACCTGCTTGTACTCTTATCTTTCTCTCTCTGTCAAATAAATAAAATCTTAAAAAAAGAAAGAAAAGGAATGTGAACAAGACATTTTTAAAAAAGTTATTCTTATGGAGCAATCTTCACCTGTAATTGGATAAAAACTCCAAGAGGCTTATGACTTCTCTATTGTCTTTTAGGTAATGAACATGCATATTTTCAACTGGTTGCAAATACAATCCCACTCAAGAAATTAAAATGTTTGATCCAACTTATTCATCAATCTTAAATCTTGTTTCAAAGGCTAATCACAGTGTAGTTACCTCTATACTGTGGCCATAGACAATACTGGTTTTCTTTCTTGCCAGTCTTCTCAATATTCCAACTATGGAAATCATATTTCATATTTTTCTAATGTGTCACATAGGCACCCCCATCACAAGGCTTGCACAGTGCACCCACTCACACTCACCTTTACCTATCCAAGGAGTAAAATCACAGCTCAGCAACACCTTTTCAGAGAAATCTTTTAATCACTCTCTTCAGTCTCTATAGTTTCTCTATCCAACATAACTATCATATTCACATCCTTTATCTGGTTACAGGACCCAATAGCTATGAAAACTTTTTTTGTATATAAAAGTTGTGTTGACTATGGAGTATTATGCCTCCATCAGAAAGGATGAATATCTAACTTTTGTAGCAACATGGACAGGACTGGAAGAGATTATGCTGAGTGAAATAAGTCAAGCAGAGAGAGTCAATTATCATATGGTTTCACTTATTTATGGAACATAACAAATAGCATGGAGGACAAGGGGAGATGGGGAGGAGAAGGGAGTTGAGGGAAATTGGAAGGGGAGGTGAACCATGAGAGACGGTGGACTCTGAAAAACAATCTGAAGGTTTTGAAGGGGCGGGGGGTGGGATGTTGGGGGAACCAGGTGGTGGGTATTAGGGAGAGCATGGATTGCATGGAGCACTGGGTGTGGTGCAAAAACAATGAATACTGTTACGCTGAAAAGAAATAAAAAATTAAAAAAATAAAAAATAAAAGTTGTGTTGAAGTCATTTTGATCTCTGTTATCAATTGTATTGCTACTGAAGTAAAAATAGAAGAGAAACAATGCTTTTTGTCATTTGACTTTACCAATAACACTAATTTTAAAAATAAAAGGAATAAAAATATAATTTTTTAAAAAGTATTTTTATTTAAACACTTGATCTGAAGAATATTTTATAATATGTTAATTATTCTCTGGTTCCTAAATATGTTTATTCCCAAAGGCTGATACTGGCCCTTGTTCTCCTCTGCTTACCTTGTTTCTTTGCTAGACTAATTCTATTTATGACCTGCCAGTTGGCTAAGTTACTTATATTAGAAAAGAGTAATTAGTCTAACACACCAGATTTCATTTCATTTCTTTCTATTAGCTTAGCTCTAGTATTTATTTGGTCAAATTTTGAAGAACATCTCCTAATAATAACCTTTTATTTCCAAGTAACAATAAAGATGACACAATTTCTGTGACACTTCATATTAGTTCTTAGCAATTCTTAGATTTTTTTTCCTGTATTTTGACTTCACTCAATATCTAATGCACTTATTTACAGAAGGTAAGTTTGGATTGTCCACCACTTTTCCTAGAAAGACTAAAATTTGTGAGACAGGATGCCCTGTACTTTGGATAGCAGAACTAAAAAAAGGAGCCATGATTTTTTGTTCACTCATGTGGTATTTTACCTGTAATTCTTTATGTTGATTCAAGCGCACACTAGAGCTTTAAGACAAATTGATTTCTTCTCAAAAGCTTAAAGCTCAAAATAAGAAGCTTTTACACTTTAAACCTCACCTAATGAGACTGAAGTACAATATCTAGAACTATTAGCCTCCCATGGCCTTTGACTTTAGCCAACTAGAGATTTAGATATCTGGTACTTAGCTGACAGACTATGCTTCATAGGAATATTATCCTTATTCAAATGCCATGACCATCTATGTAAAACACTCTAAAGAATTTTAAAAAATTAAAATTGCCCACTTGAACTAATAAATAAATAGCAAGGTCACAGATTATAGGGTTAATGTGCAAAAGTCCATTACTTTCATATATAGCAGCCACGATCAATGGGAATTTAAAAAATTAAAACATATCATTTACTGTAATTTCTAATACAAGGAAGTATTTAGGGATAAATCTTACAAACATACAGTACCATTATATGAAAGTTATGAAACACTGAGGAAAAAACGAAAGATGTGAATAATTGGAGAAATTGTGTTCATAGATTCAGTATTTTTAAAATGTCAATCCTTCCCAATTTGATTAATAGATACAAAGGTACAACACAATTCCAAATAAAACTCCTGTTAGTTAGTTTTTTTTTTTTTAGATATCAAAACACTTATTCAAAACTTTATCTGAAAACACAAAGAATATAGAATAGCCCATACTATACTGGAAAAGAACAGAGCTAGAAAACCAGCATTATCCAATAGCCCTTCTTTCTATAAAGCTTCTTTATTCAAAATAAAGTGATACTGGTGAAGAATAAACACATAAAGCAATGGAAAATATAGATGGCCCAGAAAGAGACTCACACAAATATAGTCAACTTATTTTAAAAAAGATACAGACACTTCAAGAGAGAAAACATAGTCTTTTCAATAGATTATTGAAATAATGAAATTATTAGATGTCTATATGCAGAAAAATAAACAGGGCTTTTATTTTATACAAAATTAACTCAAAATGGATTATAGACTTAATTGTAAAATGAAAACTATAAAACTCCCTGACGGAAGTCTCAGTGTCCAGGCAAATTTGGATAAATTAATGAACGCATTCATACAATGAGGTATATTCAGCTATGAAGAGAAATGAGCTAAGAAATCACACAAACATCAGGATTGACCTTAAAGGAATAATTCTTAGTGAAAGAAGCCATGCTGAAAATGTTATATATTGTATTCCATTTATATAAGATTCTGGGAAAAGTAAAACTATAAACATAGTAAATAGATCAGTGGTTGCCAGAGATCTAGGAAGAGAGAAGGTTTGAATTGGTAAAGGACAGGGTATATTTTAAGGGTGATGAAGTTATTGTATATGATACTGTGATGGTGGATATGTCACTATGCATTTTAATAAATGCATGATTTATTAAAATGCATAGAATGTTACATCACACAGAGTGAATCTTAATGTATGCAAACTTTAAAAAATCACTGAAGCAACCAGGATCCCAGGATGAAATGCAGACTGTAGCAAAAGAATCTACTTGGGGCGCCCAGGTGGCTAAGTCAGTTAACCCTCTGCCTTTGGCTCAGGTCATGATCCCAGGGTCCTGGGATTGAGCCAGAGCTGACACCATGCTGAGAAGCCTTCTCCCTCTGCCACTCCCCCTGCTTGTACTCTCTGGCTCTCTCTGGCTCTCTGTCAAATAAATAAATAAAATCTTAAAAAAAAAGAGAAGAATCCAACTGTATTTCAAATATACAAAATAAACTTACTGTAGATAGTGAAGGAAAAGTTGCTTATTTAAGTAATTTTGGAAATGAGTAGAAACTATATGGCCAAAGACCAAAGGAACTTTACATAAGAATTGTACTCTGGTTAATAAACAGTTTTCCTCAGGAGTACACACTAAAATTCTGATACTGCTATACATCTATAATGGTATGGAGCAATGAAGTAAATGGATGGAGGATAGTGGGAATTGGGTTTCTCACTGTCAGAGTTGGAGGTTACAGATAATAAAGGAGAGAAAGCTTGAATTCTTCATGAGGTAACAAACTAGATTTGAGATATTAATATGAACTATTGTTAAGCTTAATATAAATAGAGATGGGTACATATAGAAATATTTGCAGATATGTGTATATACCTGTGTTAGTGTACACACATGTATTCACTTGTTCTGTTAGCTGAGAGAGCCCATAAGCAAAGGTATACCCCATACCTAGATCTTGCTCTCTGATACCATCTCCAGTGAAACTGACTAAGAAAAGGTTGATTCTAGGGCTGTGGATAGGAATATACTAGATGAACATTAAATATCCTATTATCCCAGAAATTAAGTAAATGCTAAACACACACACGCACGTACACACACACACACACACACACACACACAAGCATACACATACTGTTAAGAGTATGTCAAAGGGAAAAGGGATAAAGGAGCTAGCTGAAAGAATTCTCAAAGACCAAAGCTGGGGAAATGTGAGTAAAAATAAAGTAGTACTGAGTTATAACCCAAAGTGTAGAATAAATAGCCATGAGTCCATGCTTATCTAACAAGATGATTGAAAAAACTTAAACAAATTTCACATGTAGTAAAATTTCAAGTAATTTATGTATATAAATTTATAATGTATATTATATAATATATATTATATAATATATAAATATATAAAATATAATTTACATACATAAATTACATAAATTTATGATGGAGCATAGCTTCTTACCCTTTAATTTTAGGTTGCACATAGTGAGCTCTTTCCAAAGGTACTGAGTGAAAAGAAGGGGGATAAAACGTAATTTTACACTTAAGAAAGAGTAACTTAACTAACCAAACAAATAGTTTAGAGAAATCTGACCAACTATTTCAGCCAAGTGAGCAAGATTAGCATCAGCAGTGGTCATTCACAAAGATAACATGTACTCTTGATAGAATGTGATGAAAAGGTCAGTTTATCCCTATGCTTTTCATCTCCAAAGCCCATGAGCCCAATATACTCATGAAAAAAAAAAAGAAAATCAAACCCCAGTTAACAGATATTCTACAAAATACCTAACCAGTATGCCTTAAAACTGAGAAACTGTCACACTCTATAGAAGCCTAAAATAAGAAGATACGATGACTAAATGCCATGTGGTATCTTGGTTGAGATTCTGGAAGAGAAAAAAGACATTAGATAAAAACTACGGAAATTTAAATAATATATGCAATATTGTTCATCACAATGTACCCATATTTACTTGGACAAATGTACTGTACTAGTGTAAAATAGGGGAAACAATAGGAAAAACTGGGTATAAGATATGTGAGAACTCTTTGCTCTATCATTGCAGCTTTCCTGTAAATCTAAGACTATTCTAGGGACACGTGGGTGGTTCAGTTGGTTAAGTGTCTGCCTTCTGCTCAGGTCATGATCCCGGGGTCCTGGGATCAAGTCCCACATGGGTCTCCTTGCTCAGCAGGGAGCCTGCTTCTCCCTAGGCCTGCTCTGCTTGCCACTCCCCTTGCGTGCGCTCTCTCTCTCTCTCTCTCTCTCTGACAAATAAATAAAATCTCTGAAAATAAAATAAAATAAAATAAAACTATTCTAAGTAAAAGTGCATTTAAAAACAAACAAAAAAGGGCTTATGCTGGAAATCTGCTTCTTAGGAGTAAAGCTACTTCCTAGTCATTTGGCCTTGGGCAATTAAATTTTTATTCCTTTAAGAAAAATGCAGTAAAATGCAGAGACTAATACCTAACTAGTCACCCTGTAGGGAATGCTACATAACTTCATATAAGCAAAAGTCTTATAGCAATGCGTAGCATACAACAAACATTACATTCATTAGTTTTGTTTTGTTCTGTTCCTGTCATTACTCTATGCCATTTCTGCTCTACATTCTGCTGCTACAGACATATATTCCCCACTGTCTTCTCTTGTGGGAAGTAAGTTATTTCCTTTAGCAGGGTGGTTCCTAACTAAAGGCAATTTTGTAGCCACTTCATATTCAGCAATGACTGAATACAGTTTTGGTTGTCATGCCTGGGTGGAAATAAACCGTTGGCATGTAGAAGTCAAGGGTGTTGCTAGACATTCAACAAAGCTTAGAATAGCCTGTCATGGCAAGTAACTGTCACACCCAAATTGTCAACAGTGCAGAGGCTGAGAAACCCTCACTGGTATCTTGCTTCCCATACTTATCTTTCAGGTAAGTACAGAAAATGGAAAGGCCCTTATGTATATGCTTTAATGATAGCCTCAGTCTTATATCACAGGTCATATGTTTTCTTTTTTTTTTTTTTTTTTAAGATTTGTTTATTTATTTTACAGAGAGAGATACAGAACAAGAGTGTGGGGGTGTGCAAGTTTGTGGGGGGATGGACAGAAGGACAGGGAGAGAATCTCAAACAGACTCCCTGCTAAGCCTGGGGCCCAAGGCAGGGCTCATCCCACAATCCCAAGATCCTGACCTGATCTGAAATCAAGAGTAGGGCACTTAACTGACTGAGCCACCCAGGTGTCCCACAGGTCATATGTTTTCTATAAGTCAGAAGACCTTCTAAGTACTCTAAGATACATGGTAAAAGCCTCAGAAGCAATAGCCAAATCAGTACATCCACAGTAAAACCATATACGTGTTAAATTAACTGCAGTGTGCCTTTTTTTTTTAAGTTTTTGCATACTTTCTGAACCAGAAATTGTTGATCTGCAGGAAGCCTTCTCCCATAGAAAAACACCAGAAACATTAATAAAATTTATTCAAAAGAATTTGGGATACTAAAACCACACAATGAAGAACATGGACATAGCTATGATTCTGTTAATTTGTGAGCAATTTATTCAAACTTTAAATGGGAAATATTATTGGTAAAGAAAAGGTTCTTATATTACTAGCCAAATCCTAGGATATTAAATAAAACTCCATTTAAAAGGCATTTAAAAGCTGTTTGCTTATAACTAGATACCCCATACTGTCTGATTCAACCTGTATTAACTGACTAAAACAAGTGCAGATATAATGGAAGGTTTTAGAAAATACTAACTCCTTGTTATGGAAAGAAATACTAACTTTAGTCGCTTATAGAAAAAATTTCTATTATTTAGTATTTATCCACATATAAATGCTTCATATTAAATATTTATGCAGACTGAGATACCTTGACAAGTTCCTTCCCTCTACCTTTCTCTTCCAAAAGAACTGTGTCATTCTATGGCCATAAATCTCAAAATGTGTATCTAAATAAAGGCACAAAACACATTGAAACATATGTCATATTTTCAATAAAGAAAGAATTTGTATTTGAAGTTTTCATCAATACTTTAATGATCAACTTCAGAGATTGATAATGTATGCCAGAAATTTAGAGCTGTATATCTTAGCTATATCCTGTTGCCAGAACAATTCTGTGGAGAATTGTGGAAAAGAAAATATAAGATACATGAAGAGTTTTAACGATTTTTTTTAGTCAATTTCTGGAGTGCTTTATGAACTTTCACAATCCTTGCCAGACACAGAAGTCTATATCTTTCCGGTTGTCTGCAACTTATATGAAAACATAAGGTCTTTGAAAGCAGAAACTGTTATTTTGCACATAACTGGATTCCTAGAAACAAATTCATTCTTGCAATAAATATTTTAGGGTAAAGAAATGTCTATGGTTCTTCTGGTTCCAGCTATGACAAACTTACCCTCCACCCCTAAGTACCTAAAAATAAGCTGAACAAAATAAAAAGGTGTAAAAAGCTATAAATAAATAACTCTCTGCAGGCACTATACAGTAACCAACACAAAGCTATGATTCTTGAGGGAAGGAAGGCCATATTTGTACTAGTGCTTGCCTGAGGGTATTTTCTGACCTATAGCACTTCAATACTGATTCACTTCAATACTACCAAGGCAGGAAAAAATGGGGGAGGGAACAGGGCACCAGAAGAAAGTATTTGCACCATACAAGATGAAAGTATTTACAGAACAGAAGTTCTAAAAACCTGTGAAATAAACCTATTACGTCTTTGGCCAACTCCTAAACTATTTATGCAAAGATTGAGACTATGGGAGGTGAGAGAAAGGAAAGAGCCTGAGACACAGACAGAAAGGGAATGTAGTTAAAGGGAACCTGAGTGTTGATCAGGTAGTTTATAGGTCATAAATGTTGGAGAAATGTTGATGTTCAGGTCCAGCCATTGTGGAGGGATCCTCATGCATACATTCACATTGAGCTGGGATCCCAGAAAATACGTTCCCTACACACCCTAATAAAGTACAGGAAAAAGGACAGAAAGAGAAAAACAAATAGACCTACCCTAATCAATCAAAAACCATGTTTCAGTCGATAGGGTCATCAGGATCAGCAGGTAATATAATTGCAGACAGAATATAACTCACCACCTTTTAGAGGAAAATACCATCCAGAAATTCTACATTATATCAACCTCAGTGCACTTCATAAATGAAAACAATTGCTAGGTATGGTGAGAATCAGGAAAGTTTCACTTATAAAGATAACTTGAAGCAGCTGATGGGAGTAAAACCAGAGATGATTCTGACATTGTGATTAGCACAAGAACTTAACCAGATTTAATGTGCGAAGGGAAATAGAAACGTATGTGGATAAGTTGGATTGATCAGTAGAGTATTTCGATTGAAAATTAGAATCTAGAAAAACAATCTGTGACTTTTTTTTAAGATTTTATTTATTTATTTGACAGACAGAGATCACAAGTAGGCAGAGAGGCAGACAGAGAGGAGGAAGCAGGCTCCCTGCTGAGCAGAGAGCCCAATGTGGGCCTCAATCCCAGGACCCGGGATCATGACCTGAGCCGAAGGTAGAGGCTTTAACCCACTGAGCCACCCAGGTGCCCCAATCTGTGACCATTTTTAATCTACAGAAATAAATATATGAAATAAAGAATGTATTGTATTGTTTTAACAGTAGTGTGGATATAGTTGAAGAAATGTTTAGCAATCTAATGTTCAGAAAATATCCAGAATGAAACTGAGAGAAAAAAGAATGAAAAAAACAAGGATATAACAGAGCTGTCAGACATAATTGAAGATGTGTCATAGAAGCAATTTCTCTCACAAAAGGCAATGCGAGAGACAGACATATTATGGGAGGCAATAAAAATGTTAACATAAAGTAGACTCTTCTTTTTTTTTTTTTTTAAAGATTTTATTTATTTATTTGACAGAGATCACAAGTAGGCAGAGAGGCAGGCAGAGAGAGAGGAGGAAGCAGGCTCCCCGCTGAGCAGAGAGCCCGATGCGGGGCTCGATCCCAGGACCCTGGGACCATGACCTGAGCCGAAGGCAGAGGCTTTAACCCACTGAGCCACCCAGGCGCCCCATCTTCTTTTTTTTTTTTAAGGTTTTACTTATTTGAGAGAGAGAGAGAGAGAGCATGAGTGGGAGTAGGGGCAGAGGGAGAGGGAGAAGCAGACTCCCCACTGAGTGGAGAGCATGAACCAGCCTCCATCCCAGGATCTGATTCCAGGACCATGGGATCATGACCTGAGCTGAAGGTAGATGCTTAACTGACTGAGCCACCCAGGCACCCCTAAAATAGGCTCTTCAAGCTAAGGTTGCATTTTGCAATGTCTATGCTAACCTGTAAATCAATGATACTAAAACCATGACCAAAAGAAAAAAAAAAATCTAACAAAGGAGGAATAATGGAAAAATTTTAAATATGTATTCAATGAGAAGGAAGAAGTCAGGAAAATATAGTAAAAAATAAAGTAACAAAAAGCGAAATGAGAAGAAAGAAGTCGGGGGTGGGAGGTTGGGGGAACCAGGTGGTAGGTATTAGAGAGGGCTTGGATTGCATGGAGCACTGGGTATGGTGCAAAAACAAGGAAAACTGTTATGCTGAAAAAAAAAAAAAAGAAGAAAGAAGTCAGGAAAATATAGTAAAAAATAAAGTAACAAAAAGAGAAATGAAAAAGATATTACACACCAATATTACCCTTGACAAAATCATTGTCGAAAATTAGCAGAACAAATCCAACAATGTGTTTAAAAAGTATAATAATACAAGACTGACTCAATGTTAAATAATCAATCCACATAACTCACTATATTAATAGATTAAAGGTGTGTGTATAAAGTTCAGTAGGTGTAGAAAAGCACTGGCTATTCATTCACAATTTAAAATTCTGAGCAGACTTGCAGTAGGTGAGGGTTTTCTTCATCCAATAAAGAGCACCCACTAAAAATATACACCTAATATTATACTTGTGAAATAGTAAGATTGGGAAAAATATAGGTTGTCTAGTCTTACTACTTTTAGTCACATTATATCGAAAACCTTAGTCTGTGCACTAAAGCAAAGCAAATTCCACAAAAGTTTAGAAAGAAAAAAGTCAAACCATTTTTTCTGTGAATAATGTAAATGTATATGTAACAATTGTATGGAAATCTACGTAGATGTGGAATAAGAGTGAGTGACTATGGGCACTCAAGTTGAAGTAGTTTCGGCTTTGCCATCCAAGAAAATTAAGGTATTAAAACAGCTCAGAACAAAACTATGAAAAATTTAAAATGGAGGGGCCTGAGAGTCTTACACTGTCCTTTTACAACCCACCCAAAACGAAGCTCAATTTTCTTACAATTTCTGTCAATTAATAAATTTTCCTTACAAGAAGCAATGCATGAAGATTAATCTTAAGATTTTCTACAAACTTAATTTATGATAGAGATGGTTTGTTGGGTTCATTTGGTTTGACAATTTATTTTGCCACATGTTATATTGAATAGATGTGAAACATAGTTCATATTAGGAAGTTAGTGAACTATATATTTTTTGCAATATAGAACATTAAACTATTATTCATAGCTAAGACTTGTTAGATCATTACACATATGTTTGCCTAAGTGTCCAAATAATTAACTAAAATAATAATTCTTTCTTTTTTTTCACTAAAATGGAAATAATTTGTATTAGTCTGCTTGTCAAGGATTCGTAATGATTTTTCTTATTTAACCTGATAGAATTTTTTTCTCCTTTTCACTAAAGCTACTTTGTATTTCCTTCAGTTCCAAAAAGTATTTTATAAGTGCTGGCATATATTAATCCTCATAAGGTAAAGGAATTCTAAAAAATTAATTGCCCATATGTTTGAAAATTCAAAGTCGACCATCTATCTAAACCTGTAAGATTCTCTATATTACATCTTCTCTATTTTATTGTGTTCCCCTCCAATAAGATATTTTTTCTGTCAGATTTTTTCCTCAGAGTGTACCCCTTCCAATCAAATCTTCTCAGCTAACTCAGTGGGATTAACATTGTGTTGGTCATGACAGGAATTACTGAGGGCTCTCACAAGTGTCCATCTCACAACAGAGATCTTCCCTACCTACTTTGTCTGTGTTGCCTAGATGGTTTTTCAAGTCTTTTTGATTATAATATTTTTACTGAATGCATTTATAAACTATGTATACTATCCACTATGGTAACTAATAAGGTGATTCTGGAGGTAGACTACTCGAATTTGAATTCTAGCGCCTACATATGCTAGATGTGTGATCTTGCTGCTTAGTTCTTAGTTCTCTTAGTTAGATCTTGCTGCATAGGCTCAGCAATGCCTTTGTTTTCCAAGTTGTAAAATGAGGGTAATAATAGTCCTACCTTATAGAAAAATTTTAACATTGACTGAGATAATGCATGCAAATAAGAAGACACACGCATAACACTTAGAAAAAAAGATTGAATATTTTAGGGAAATGTTGACTGCCATTACTACACCACTGCTACAGTAAATGCCATCAAAACTTTGAGACTTAGAGTCCTCTAAGAAGAATTTTGTCTTATTCATCTTTGTATCTCTGGTAGAAAAGTGCCTCACATTTTATGTATGCAAATAAACATTTATTGAACAAGGAAATGAATGAATGAGTGAATGTGATTACAAGATCTGTTTGTATTTTTATGTCTGTATCTTTTCTTGACCTTTTGTCAATAGGTATTTTTATCATCATCATCATCATCATCATCATCATAACAACATTGTTTTATGTATGCCTCCTTAAATGCAATAACCCATTCTTTTCTAGTTTCCCATATACTGGCTCTTAGGTGGTTTTATAGTATGTAAAGGAAATAGATACCCAAAAGCATGATTCTGTGAAGATGTTGAAAACATACATGCTTATCTCTCCTATATTCTAAGTCCTTATAAAAAGTACTCAAAAAATAAAATAAACCAGAGGGTGGATGGGGGAAATCTTAGTGCATTACAGGCCATAATGTCGCAGAGGAAAATTGTCTGGGATGCTTGGATAATTCAAGGGCTCCCAGCTTTCCAGTAGAATCTGGGAGAAATTCCACAGAAATACTCAGCTATTGTAGGTGTCAGATCATTGCTTTGATGGTGTGAAGGGAGTGCTGGAACTTAAAAGTCCAGTAGGTACTCGGGTATAGGTCTCTCTGCACCTGATTGGATTGATAATGGAAACACTGGAGAGGACCAATCCAGGTGAGCTTAAATGCCTCACTGTGTGTTACAGGACCACACCATCCTTCTACATGAAGAAACCTGGAGGCAGAGAAGCCACTTGTTATATAAATAACAAGTAAAAATACAAGAACCTTTAAGAATAGTTTCAAAAGCACTAACATGAAATTTATGTATTCTTTTCCTGGAGGTGAAACAGTAAAAGATGGTGAAATATGATAGTTAAAGTAATGATAGAAGAAATCTTCTCTGAATGGTGGTGTTGGTTCTTCTAGTGGAAAATGTACAGGGAACAAATGATGTTCAATAATGATACACAATATGGAGAATAATAAAGCAGGCAAGAAATAAAGGGCTTTCTATATAAGGGATAAGAGAAGATCTCACTAAAGTGACACTTGAGTTGGTCTCTGAAGTGAATACGTGGGGAAAACCTGTTGCAGACTGAAATGAAGACAAAGCAGTATTAAATCAATTTAAGACAGGATTGTGTTTGGCACGTTTGAAAGACAGCAAAGAAGTCAAGGTGGCTCCTGAGTGTGGGAGTACAGAGGAGAGGATTGGTAGAGGATGAGGTAAGAAAGGATACAGAGGCAAGAACATTCCAGATTGAAGGCAATGGAAAGACCTTAGAATTTGAATTCTGAGTGAGATTTATGCCAGTGGAAGATTTAACAGAGAAGTGACATCATCTAACATATTTTTGAAGTTTTACTGTAGCTACTGTGCTCAAAATAAACATGAGAGAGGAGGTGGAGGCGAGGGCAGAAAGAGGGAGGCAAGTGAGGAAGCCATTGTAATAACTCTGCAGCTAGAAAATAGGAGTGAGGACCAAGTAAGAATGGAGATGATAAGTGGTTGGGATCTGGATATATTCTGGAGGTAAAGACAATAGGGTTTACTAAGAGATTCAACTTTGGGGAATAGTATGCATGGATTTCAAAAAGTTTATTTAGCAATGGTCTTTTATTACAATTTGGATGAAGTTATTCAATGTCTAACAAGATGCAAAGAACATGAATGGTTTGGCTCAGTGTCATCAATGAAGTCTAGCATATTACCTACCTCATAGCAGATACTCAATAAATATTTTTTATTTTATTTTTATTTTTTAAAAAATATTTTATTTATTTATTTGACAGAGAGAGAAATCACAAGTAGGCAGACTGGTAGGCGGGGGGGGGGGGGGAAGCAGGCTCCCCACTGAGCAGAGAGCCCGATGCGGGGCTCAATCCCAGAACCCTGAGATCATGACCTGAGCCAAAGGCAGAGGCTTTAACCCACTGAGCCACACAGGTGCCCCAATAAATATTTTTTGAATTAATGAATGCATGTTAGAGAACTGTACATTGTTTATTTCATAATGTGAGTAGAATTAAGCAGCCTAATACTGAATTTTTTTGAAATCTCCTTCAGACATTAAAGAATGGTATCTAAACAAGGCTTTACTAATATCCTGTCAGCATCTTGAGGTACGGTCAGGGTGGATAAGATAATCTAATCAAGATATCCTGTCTTGGAATAAAACTGGAACAGACACAGTGATGCTTGGATAAGTCTGGTAACCTCATCTTACACAAAAGTATCTTTACATTTTGTTTACTGCCTTAGAACATTAGTCATTAATATTGTGCTTGTATTTCTCACAGAGTGATATATTTTTTCTTTCAGAATTAAAATACATATGAATAAATATATATTATATATTTCCTCCATATAGATAATAAAAATCATTTAAAGTCTATTTCATGCTTTTCATTTTAGTAGCTCTTATATCAGACAGTGTTATCTTCCTCTTACATGAGTTTTATATTTACGGTGATGGATTTAAATAACCGGCAATATTAATTTTTTCAGATTAACCAAAAATTTCAAAAAGCAAAAAATTCCAATACATCTACTTTGCATTCTTTAGTTAGTGCTATCTAATTCACCCCCATCTTCTGGTTATAAAGGATTTTGTGATTAGATGAAAATAGGATTAATGATTGCATTATTCTAAATAAAATTCTAATGCAGAATGAGGTAGCTATGTATTGTACATACATAGCAAAATTTTCCTGTAGTTTTTTGCTTTTGTAAATCCATTCCTTCTATTCAGATATTTAAATGTATATAATCCAGCCTACTATACGTTATACGTCTTGGTTTGGTAAGACATTGGTTTTGAAATCAAACTGATTTATGTCTAAAAGTTAGGCTTTTATTCCAACTGGCCAGATGACCTTGTACATGTTTTCTAGTCTCCCTGAGTTTTAGTTTCTTCATCTGCAATATAGAGATTGCAAAATATATCTTCAGAGTCTCTCATTAATTTATTTAAAAATATCTATTAAGTGCCTTTATATCTAATGACCAATAAATATTAACCTTCCTATTTCATTTGAAGAATAGATAAACACACACATATATACAATTACTATATTACATTTACACATATGTATATATATAAAACTTGGTCATTATGTAATTATTCTATTAAAATATATATTTGCTCAAATTATATATATAATGTTCATAATAGTATAATATTAAAATGTTTCATCCATTTGACTAGAAATCTGGTCTGAAGTAGAGCTTTTGTGTGATCAATGGTCAGTTTGAACTTTTTTTTTTAATATTAGGAACAATACTATGTGATTTTCAACAGTAACTGTTTCCATTAGATAGTATTTAATATGCAAATTACATTTAGTCCTAATTACAACTCCTCAAATCCTATAAAATAGGTATTATTACTGTGTTACAGGTGAAGAAATTAAAGTTTAGGGAAATTAACTTATTTGCCCAAAGCCACATAACTGTATAACGGTGATACCTAAATTTGAATGAAGTGACTCAAACTCCATAAAATTATAATAGTAATGTTATTAATATTATATCACATGTATAACATATGCGTATGTATAATTTAGCAATTAAAATTTCCATTGGAAACAAACACATGTGTTATAATGAAGGTCAAACCAGAAAGAGTTGTCTCATACAGCATGGGTTTGAGGAAGTCAAAGCAAAGTTTTAAGTTTCAAATAACTGAAAGTTTTTACCCATCCAAATAACTTTGGCTGGGTATTAAAATTATCAAGATCCAAGACAGGAATGCTTGGCGGATTTCAGATGACATTTAGACATTAGAAAGAAGGACAATTTCTAAGCCATCTGGTTTCCCCACGCATGTATATTTAAGGCGATCAGTATATTACTTGAAGGGGCAAAGCCAGGTTATGCTAACATATCTAACTGAGAATTTATTTTGTTTATTTTTTGGTTAAATGACTACTGTCTCTTAGGGATGGCTTATCTCTCTTTTTTTTTTTTTTTATCAGAATACCGAATGAATAAGGTTATGACATACTAGTCACAATGCTGGAGGAAAGGTGTTAACCATTAAATATAATCAAATATTCATAAAAGTGATCATTTTAGTTTCTTTTACAATTAATTTCAGAAAGAAACAAGAATTCTGTAATCTAACCCATGTAAGGAAAAGGTAGAGAAACAATAAAATTAAAACTAGGAGGCTTGTTGATTTTTCTTACTGTCATGGTTTTAAAATAGTAGTCTTGATGTGGGTGATTTCTTTTATTATTAAAGTGCTCTTTATTGAGTGGAATCAATAAAACTTTGCTAAACTTAAAATAAACTTTAAAAATTAAAATAACATATATCTGGAAGTATTCATCTTGGTAATACAGAAAAACCTTTAATGTAAATATCTTCCTCCTTTCCCTAATACTGTACACTTCAATTAATTAAATTATTAAACTGAGACTTTTGTGTTGCAGAATGGAGGAGTGTGTTAAGAAGGGAGAAAGACTAACTAATGGTAAATTTAGTAAATTTTTTGCAATTTTTCACCAAAATATGTTCTTCTGTCTAGACCTAGTTTGGAAACACACAGGGCATAAAAGTTAAGCAAATTTTTAGAAAAGAGACAAAGTTTGCAGAAAAATCATGTACCCCAACACACACCTACTTATTTCCTCTTCTTTTCCCCTCACAGGCAACCCTCATAGAATTGAGAACAGAACAGATTTAAATTAAATCATAATATGACCTGTTTTAATTAGATTTTGGAAATATCAAGTTATTATTATACTTACGAATCACTCTAATTGTAATATGCAGTTTAAAATGCATACTAATAAGGTAAGTTATTTTAATCATATTTGAAGTCCACAGACCCTAAATACTTGTATATTTTTGTGTTTAAAACACACACACACGCACACACACACATACCAATTAGGTTTCTCAATATGCTCACTTAGGAACTGTCTCAGTGATCTCCATGAAGGTATTTGAAAACTCCTTATTCATGTGAGCTGGTTGGAAATGTGTGCCTTTAAGCAAAAATAGACATCTGAAAAGTGTTTACTTCTATAAAGCACAGTAAGCTAAAACAGAGACATTGTTTAATCACAGCCCAAATAGCATCACTAATAAAGACCTTAAAGAAAACTGTTCTCTGTGGTTTGATAGTATGACAAAAAGACTGTGGCATCCAACAGGTAGGTCTTAGCTTATATCCCAGCTCTCACACATTTAATGTGTTAAGAGTGATCTGATACCTCTCTGTCCTTGGGCAGTTCAGGTCATGTTTCTAAGTCTTCAGTTTCCTCTTATGTAAAATGGGGGTGTTGATTTCTGCTTCAATGGATGTTTAAGACTGATAACAACATAGCATGAAAAGTACTAAGCACGGTGTCTGAAAAATTATTTTCTGAGTAAATTCTAGTTTCCTTTCTGCTGGTTTCCTGGTAGCACAGGTATAACACTCAAAACTCATACTCTATCTACTACTTCAGATGAGTCATTGCATTTTCTTACTGGTCCCAGCCCGCGAAATGAAACTTCAGCTCCCATCTGAGGATTGGGGAGTGTCCAGAGTTGAATGCAAAAAGCACTTCCTACGAGAAAGGAACTTATCTGTAAGAGTGTGTGCAAGTGTGTGTGTGTGTGTGTGTGTGTGTGTGTGTGTGTGTGTTGGGGTTTAAGTGAGGTGGAGGAGGAAGAGAAGTTAGTGTAAAAAAAGTATTATGTGGCATAAAAGAGGAAGTTTCTATGAAACTACACAGAAGAATTAATGAGCATCATCAGGAAGAGAGGGGGCCAGGAGGAGAGCAGCAAGAACAGCCCAATGACAAGAATCTGGAGGAAACCCTTAATACTGATATGAATAATGACAAAAAAACAGTCACAGTCAATCTGGGTTTTGGTGTCTCATGTAATGGCTGAGGGCTTCTACAATTACTTTAGAGTTTCAAACCAAATACACTACTTTTTTCTAAATATTAAAAATAAACAACAAATGCACAACATATTACTTAGGCACATAAGCATATTTATGTTCTGTGGAGAGAGACTGAGGTTGAGATGCAAATTAAAACAACAATGAGAAACCATCTTTAATTAAATTGGTAAACAGAAAAAAGAATATTCTGTCCCTGCCTGAGTTTGGTGATCTGGAACTTGCCATTCCATGGTGATGGAGGGTATAGATTGGCGCAAAATACCCAGAAATAAATTTGGCATTATATACCAATACATTTTAAAATATTAATATTTCTACAGTTCAATTCATTAACCTTACTTTACCAATGTCTCCTAAGGGAATAATCAGATGCATTAGAATTTTATGAAGAAGGGATATTTAGGGGCACCTGGGTAGCTCAGTTGTTAAGCGTCTGCCTTCAGCTCAGGTCATGGTCCTAGGATTCTGGGAACAAGCCCCGCATCAGGCCCCTGCTCAGTAGGAGGCCCGCTTCTTCCTCTCCCACTCTCCCTGTTTGTGTTCCCACTCTCACTGTCTCTGTCAAATAAATAAATAAAATCTTGAAAAAAAAAAAAGAAAGAAAAAGAAAAAGGGATACTTAACTGCTGGAGCAGTCTAGTTCCTTTGAACTTGAAAAGTGACCCACCAGACCTCCATTTTGGGCAGGGCCTTGGAGTGAAGAACAGCTTCCGGGAATAGATAAAAATAGAGACAAAGGGAAAACAGCTCTAAACCGAGTTGGGGGATAAGTGAAGAGCCAGACTATCTCAGAAACTAAGCTGCCATATATTTGAGCATTAGAGAAAAACAGTAGAAGGGGGAGTCATGAGAAGTTATAGAAGTTTTCTGTAAGTGTGCTTTATCCTAAAAGTTTATGGAGTCTAATTTTTCATGAAAGTGCATGATATAGGGTCCCTGGCTGGCTCAGTCAGTTAAGCCTCTGCCTTCAGCTCAGGTCATGATCCCAGATTTCTGCAACTGAGTCCCAAATAGGGCTCCTTGCTCAGTGGAGAGTCTGCTTTTTCCTCTCCCTCTGTATCTCCCCACTGCTTGTGCCTCTCTCACTCTCTCAAATAAATAGATAAAATCTTTTAAAAAGTGCATGATATAAAACTACTCTGTTACTACAGAATTCAGTATGAAGCTAGATCGTGAGATTACATATCCTGAAACTAAGAATGTTATCCCAGAACCACCAGCCCCATACTGTACGTTTGAATGAAATTACTGAATTGGAAAGAGAAAAAAAAACCGTATTGCATCTAGAAAAATTGGCACATGTCTTATTAGAGAAAGCATATTAGATCATCACAAGATTTTAAGATATGTAGTTAGGCAAGAATAAAATGGAGAAAACAATATAGTCAAGGAAAGAATTCATAAGCTAATCATTTTATCCAACAAAACTGACTTTCAGCTACAAAAGGCACAGACAAGCTATTGTCAATAGTTAAGAACTCAAAGAATATTGTTCTCATGACAATTATCTGAGACATTTATGAGGAAATAATTTACAGACAACCAAAATGACTATAGAGACATGGATATCAGGACTGGTTGTAAGGACTGAGCATATAGTTAGGTGCTCATAGAATTAAGATGAAATAAAAACTAAGAGGAAGAAAGTGTGGTATGCAATGGCTACTTTCTCTGACAATTTGTTCATGGAGGGGTTACAATGAGAAGAGACAAAATAATTAATGTGTTTGTGTAGCCATATAAATGGTAATATTAGTACTGTTATTCTGAGACTATTTTATGTGTAATATGGGATACAACAAATTAGCAATGGTATATTCAAATTATATCATTCTTGTGTCTTTTAGAAGTAGGGGATAATGATGTAACCGAGAAGACACCAAATCAAAATTCTGTTATCTTGAAGTGAAAAGATCAGTATAAATTTCTAAGGTATTTTATCTTGAGAGAATTAAACTATAATCAATACTATTTCATACCCATTAAAATGGTTATAATAAAATTTTACATTAAAAATAACCCTGCCTAGGGATGCCTGGATGGCTCAGTTGGTTTAGGAGTCTGACTCGGTTTTGATCTTGGTGGTGAGATGGAGCTATGGGTTGGGCTCTGCCCTCAGCACAGGGTCTGCTTGAGATGCTCTCTCTCTCCCTCTTCCTCTGCTCCCTCTCCTGCTCTCTTCCCCTTCCTACCTCTTAAATAAATAAATAGATAGATAGATAAATAAATAAATAAGTAAATAAATAAATAAAATCTTTAACAAAACAACCCTAAAACAAAACAAAACCAAAACACCCTTCTTATACTAAGTGTAAATGTGGGAGAGAGGTGAGCCAGCTGGAGCACTAATACTCCAGTGGCAGGTGCACACTGATAACAAGTTTTTTGGGAGAAAGCCTGTGTGGTAGGATCTACAGAAGCTGTAATAGCCTATTGGCATTACTCTTCCACAAGAGTACTCTACCACACTAACCACAACAGAATTGCATACATACATATTTTCAACAAATATGTGTGGATGTTATCATATTGGCATTATTGATAAGAGTAAAAAACTGGAAACAACAGCAATATCAATCAACAGTAGAATCATGAATTGTGATGTATTCATACAAAGGAATATTACAACGTATTCTCATGTGATAAGGTACTGATTTTGCAATTACATGGATGGATTCCACAATCTACCATTGAGTGAAAGAAGTTAGACACATAAAAAATACTATTTTGATTCAATTTATGTAAGTTTAAAAACAAGCAATACTGAAGTCTGATGTTGGAAGTTGCATAATGATTGGTATTGTGGAATTGGAGGTCATAACCGTGTGGGACTTGTCGATGTTATCCTAGTTCTAAGCGTCATATGTCTTGAAAGCTGTAGTGGCATTATATGGGCATATTTTCTATATGATAATTAGCCAATTATTGGTGTACACATATATTTGTAAGCTTTTCTGTGTATATTATAGTAGATAAATTAATGCTCTGGTAAATCACACATCATCCAGCCATTGGGAAATTCTGCTGCTGACAGCTCAGGTTGAGTCCTTCCCTTAGCATTGTCCTTAGCCACAGATAACTCCCTTTTTAAAAATTAGACCCCTTCCCAGGGCAAAGACTACATCTAATGACAAGATGATGCGAAGTTACAAAGGCTCATTCCCCTTATCTCAAGTTGGGACAACTCTTAAGAGCCATTTTGGGTCTAAAGGTGTATTTTTTTGTAAAGAGTTTATTTATTTATTTATTTGACAGAGAGAAATCACAAGTAGGCAGAGAGGCAGGTAGAGAGCTGGGGGGAAGCAGGCTCCCTGCTGAGCAGAGAGCCCAATGTGGGGCTCATCCCCGGACTCCGAGATCATGACCTGAGCCAAAGGCAGAGGCTTAACCCACTGAGCCACCCAGGCGCCCCTCTACAGCTGCATTTTAACTGTGTTATATGTTGACTTCTGTCAGGCTGTCTTGAAGTGAGTCTATTGCTGGTGGTAAGTGGAAAACAAATAGACTTTGCTGCTTGACAGCTGTTTCAATTGTCATCAGTAGTGCACTAGGATGCAGTCAGTGCGGGTAGAACGGGACACACAAGCTATGTAATTGTTTCTGGAGCTTAATGACGCAAGGGAATAGTAAGTATAAGAGTTATAAATTGGTGGACTTTACTTGGAACCATTTTTTTCATTGAAGAGAAAGAATCAGTTTAGGTGATTATTTATCAACCCAAGGCAAGATCTGAATATCAGAGCAATGCTTGGAAACATTTAAAGAGACTTCCATTCCTGTCACTGCAAGACAGATAGAGTACTAGGTTCAAATTTTGCTCATTTAGACTAGTGGAGATTCAGAGAAGATTGACTTTTCAGTCTTAGTCTCCTGGGGCCAAGGTCAGGATTTTAATGATGAAGGCATATTCCCCTTTAATTTATTAGCTATTGTTGGAAAACTTGAAGTTCCACTTTCCCCCTAACCTTCTTAGTTAGTGGAGGTAACTCATACCTCTTTGTTAGGAGATATGATTCTGTTTTAAAGGAGGCTTTGCTTAGAGATCATGCAGAAGATTCCCAAGAGTTAGATGCTTTCAAAATCATTGTTCCCACCTATGCCCTCCTCCCACCTCAAGGATCTACCCTCATCTCCCTCCAGGTAAATAGACCAATACTAAGGGTCAAACACCAGCATGGTCCAATGCGGAAGTGTTAAGGTAGCTAAGGGAAGATTGAGACTATATGCCAAAGGAGCTCCAGGAGTTTAGTGAGTACCACAGGAAGCAAGAGAGTATGAATGAAACTGGATCCTGAAGGTGATGGAACAAGGGGTGCAGAACATAAAGCTGGATAACAGCCTTTATCAATGTGGAGCATTCTCCCGTAATGCATGGTTAAACACAATGTCAAGGACGCAAGGAGACCATGCTAATACCCTGCTAGGATGACAACTGGAAAGTTTGAAAAAGTGGTGGCACAAGTGAAGTGAAGTGGAAATGCCAGAATTGTGTGAGGAGGAAGTTATGGAATGACTTCAAGAACTGGGCAGTAATATATTCAAGATCAAAAAAACTACCCGAAAGCTATGTACTGAGAGAGAGCCAGAAGAACACTTTATTCACTAGAACAATAAGGATTACACTAGTGAGAAAGGCATCACTGAGAAGCTTGGTGTACTTCTCTTTTGCAGGTTGGGGCTGACTGTTGATGCTGTGACAGAACTGGTCTCTCTGACGGTGATAAGCATGAGTGTATCCAAAGATAAAACACTACCTGGCCCAGGTAGTGTCATTTTATTGTCAAAGCAAGATGGGCATGTTTAACACAATGAACAGCAAGGTGAAAGTGACAGGCAGAAGAAGGCCTGACCTGTAGAGATCAAGGAAGATGGGAAATATAATACAGGATTTCCAGAGACAACTTACGTGAGGAGCTAACCAGGGTCAATAAAAAGAAATCAAGGGTGAATGATCAGGAGACTGAATGCACCCACACCAATGAAATGTTGCTATCCCATTCCCGGTTTCCAGACCTGAGTCAGTGTCAGATTCAGAATCCACTGATTGAGTGGGAGTCTAGTCACCACCAGAAGGGACCAGATAACATGACAGCAAGAGCCTCTGAAACTATCTACTTCCCCAGAAAATAATAGTAGATAAAAACAAAACAAAACAGTAACACATTTTTAAGGAATGGATTATTTAGTATTATCCTCAGATATTTGAAGGTAACAGATGTGATAGTCCTCACCAGATCCCCATATAATTCAGCAGTCTTTGTCCCTAAAAAATTGAATAGCTTATTATGGATGACAGTAGCTTAATATAAATAGCTAGGTAGTAGATGTGTCAATGGGGTTTCTTTGACAGAGAAGATTAATAGAGCCTGGTACATACAGGTACCAATTTGACTAACATTATTTTTCACACCTGTTTGGAAGGATTATGAGAAATAGTTAACATCACAACAGTATACATTTATGTTTTTGTTATGAGCTATGATAACTTCCCAAGGCAACTTGACCTTCTGGACATTCCCCTGATCATCCAGTATATTATTTTTATTGTTAATAGGAAGATGAACAAGAAGTGGGAAATAAATTCAATGAAGATTCAAGAATCTGCTATGTAAATGCAATTTTTATGGATCCAGATATCCAGGTCATACTGTGACCTTCAATCTAACATATAAAATCCAATCCAACATCCAGTCTAATGGAAAAAAAAAAGTAAGAAACACAGTACTCGGTAGGACTTTTGGATTTTGGATATAGCACATTCTTTTTTTAAAAAAAAAAATATATATATATATATATTTCAAAGATTTTATTTATTTATTTGACAGAGAGATCACAAGCAGGCAGAGAGGCAGGCAGAGAGAGAGAGAGGAGGAAGCAGGCTCCCCGAGAGAGCAGAGAGCCCGATGCGGGGCTCGATCCCAGGACTCCGAGATCATGACCTGAGCCGAAGGCAGCGGCTTAACCCACTGAGCCACCCAGGTGCCCCAAAAAATATATATTTTATTTGGAGGAATTTTAGGGTCACAACAAAATTAAGCAAAAGGTACAGAGATTTCTTATACACCTTCTGTTCCCACTCATGCGTAGCCTCCTCTGTTCTCAACATCCCCCACCAGAGAGGTATGTTTGTTAAATTGATGAACCTACACTGACACATCATTATCATTCAGGTCCATGGTTGACATTTCAGTGCACTCTCAGTGTTGTACATTCTATGGGTTTGGACAAATGTATAATGACATGTATCCACCATTATAGTAACACACAAAGTAGTTCACTGCCCTAAAAATCTTTCATGCTCCACAAATTCATCCCTCCCTCCCCTTAATCCCTGGGCAGTCACCGATCTTTTTACTATCTCCATAGTTTTGCTTTTTCTAGAAATCCATACAGTTGGAATCGTATGGTATGTAGATTTTTCAGATTGGCTTCTTCCACTTAGTAATATGCATTTACATTTCCTCTATGTCTTTCATGCTTTGATAGCTCATTTCTTTTTAGCACTGAATAATATTACAATGGCTGGATATACCACAGTTTATCCATCACCTACTAAACGATATCTTGGTTGCTTTTGAGTTTTGGCAATTAAGAATAAAGCTACTTATAAACACCATTTTTGTGAACATTAGGTTTTCAAATCCTTTGGAGAAATACTAAGAACCATGATTGCTGGATCATATAGTAAGAGTATAATTAGTTTTGTAAGAAACTGCAAAATTGCCTTCCAAAGTGGATGTACCATTTTGCATTCTCATTAGGACTGCATCAGAATGCTGTTTCTTCACATTCTCACCAGTACTTGATGTTGTCAGTGTTCTGCATTTTGGGTGTTCTAACAGGTATATAGTGGCATCTGATTATTGCTTTAATTTTCATTTCTCTGGTGACATAGATATGAAATATCTTTTCATAGGCTATTTGCCCCATGTACATCTTCTTCGTATATTTTGAGTAATAGTCCTTTATCAGAAATGCCTTTTGCAAATATTTTCTAGTCTGTTACTTTTCTTCACATAGAAAGCAGTATATTCTTAACTGAGGAAAATTGGACTGCCAGCTTTGAGTGAGATCTAAAGCAGGAAAGGGCTCCAAAGGGTCCATCTCATGGTGAAAGAAAACATGCAACTTATATTCTATGATGTAAATGACCCTATAGCTCTATACCATTTTTAAAATAAAAATTTCACAGTGATGAAATTCTTTTATGCTTTCACTATCCAATAGAGTAGTCACTGACCATACGTGACTACTAAACACTCAAAATGTGGCTAGTGCAACTAAAGAACTGAATTTTTAACTTTATGTAACTTAATTAACTAGTTTATTTTTTATTTTTTAAAAGATTTAATTTTTTAATTTTTCATTTAGATTCAATTAATCAACATATAGTACATCATTAGTTTCAGATGTAGTGCTCAATAATTTATCAGTTGCATAGTTGTCCTAACTATAGGAAACAAACTGAGGGTTGCTGGAGGGGAGGGAGGTGAGGGGATGAGAAAATTGGGTGATGGGCATCAGGCAGGGCAAGTGATGTGATGAGCATTGGGTGTTATATGTAAATTTAAATAGTTACATGTGGCCAGTGGCTACCATATTGGGCAGTACAGTGGGGGTATTTGTTGATGGAAAGATATCAGGTAGAGTTAATGATAGGCATAATAGTGAACCACAGTGTAGAACACTATGGTTCTAGAGCAAGGTCATGACATCTAGAGAGAACCATACACTATTCCAAAAATAGCTCCTATCATACTATTCCACCTGATAGAGATGGAACAACAGACTGTGAAACACTGAGATCACCTGGCCAAAGCTGCCTATCATTCATCAGATTCTGTCAGACCCAACGTATCATAAAGTCCAACAGCAATCTATAATAAGATAGACACATCTGGTATCATGCATGAGCAGGGCCAGAGTGACCATGCAAGGTGCACAAGTAAGTTGCTCATTACGTCATCCCCCACTGTTGCACCAGTTCCTCATGCTTCACTCACACTTATGATCATATGAAAAATTATTTATGATCAGTTAATGGAGGAGGGAAAAGGATTTTGTTTATCCGTGAATGGATGGTTCAGCAGATATATGTGAACTATCAATGGATGGCAAGTGCATTATGGCCCCAATCAGAAATGGTCCTGAATGACACCAGTGAGAAGGAATCTTTCTATTGGAAAGAGCTCTAGATGATGCATTTGGTCATTTACTTTGGGGAGAAAAATGGCCCAAGTAAAAATCTATATATGTGCCTAGACAGGGCGACTAGCCTGGCTGTACGGTCTGGGACCTGAAAGAAAAAAAATGGAGAATTGAAGTTTTAGGGAGAAGAATGTAGTTATATATATAAGAACACACACAGGGGCACCTGGGTGGCTCAGTGGGTTAAAGCCTCTGCCCTCGGCTCAGGTCATGATCTCAGGGTCCTGGGATAGAGCCCCGTATCAGGCTGCTGGGCGGGGAGCCTGCTTCCTCCTCTCTCTATGCCTGCTTCTCTGCCTACTTGTGATCTCTGTCAAATAAATAAATAAAAAATCTTAAAAAAAAAAAAAAAAAGAACACACACACACACACACACACACACACACACAAAAGCACAAAACGTGAAGTTTTATGAAGCATGTTAACTTCAAGAGCATCCGCTTTAAGTTTGGACTGCTCTGAAGAATCATCTTAGCTCAGGGCACCTTAAAGATTGGATTAGGTTTCACTTGAAATTATGCATCAATATCTGTCTCCAATTCTGCCTTATTTTCTTCCTTACACACTTATCTGCAAAGAGCACTTTCCAAGAAGTGTTTTGTAGGTAAGTCTTTAAGTCTATTTCAAGGAAACTCAAACTTATACTTAAGGAAACAGAAAAAAAAATATTATAAAGACAATGTTAAAACACTGATAAAAGAAACTGTATAGAAGAGATATAAATAAATGGGAAGGTATTTCATGTTCAAAGATTGAAAACTTCAATATTAAAATGTCAATTCTTTCCAACTTGATGTATATACTCAGTATAATCCCAATCAAAATCCTAGTAAAGTATTTTGTTGATAATAATAAAATGACTATAAAGTTTATATGGCAAGGTGATTTTGGAGAAACTGGTGTGCCCTTTAGTAAATAAGTTCATATATTTTTACTCAGGAAAACATTGTATGATATAGCTTTGAATGTTATTTTTCTTTCCTCTTTCAAGGATTCCAAAAGCATGAACTTTTTATCTTCTTTCCTATCTTCCACATTCAGCATGCTCTCTATAACACTTTAAGTGTTTTTTTTTAAGATTTTATTTACTTATTTGAGAGAGTGAGCAAGAGAGAGTGCATGGGCAGGAGGAGGAGCACAGGGAGAGGGAGAAGCAGACTCCCCCCGAGGATACTGGGCTGGATCCCAGGACCCTGAAATCATGACCTGAGCTGAAAGCAGATGCTTAACTAACTGAGCCACACAGGCACTCCACAATTTAAGTGTTTTCATTTCACAATTTCTTTTTGTGGGACTTGTTTATTTCCATTCCTTATGTCTTTGTTTGTGTTTTCAGTCAGTTTTTAAATTTAATTTTTATTACTTTTAATATTGCTTTCTGACTGGAAGTTTTGTTTTTATTTCCATTTATTTCCTGAGCTCTTCTTTTGTTGTCTTTTAACTTTTAACAACTCTGTTTCTTATTTATTTTATTTTGAGGTTTTTTTTCTGGGGGGAGAGGGGAGGTATATTATTCTTCTATTACTGTTGTAACACATCACCACACCCTAAAACAAAAGAAATCTATTCCTTCATAACTCTGGAGGCTAGAAGTTTTTTTGGTAGCGCCATACTGGCTCTGTTGCCTTATAGGGAGAATGCTTCCTTGATGCTTCTAGTCTCTGGTGACTGCTGGCCTGCCTTGGCTTCCCCTGCATCACAATTTCATCTCTGAAATCTCTGTCTCCATCTTCACACCTCCCAATTAATTCTCTCTGTGTTTCAATATTCCTCCTGCCTCTCTCTTATGAGGACACTTCTGATTGCACGTAGAACCCACCTTGGCAACTTAGGATAAGTTCTTTCTCTCAAGATCCTTAACTTAATCACATATTTTGCTAAGTAAGTTCATAATCACAGTTTCCAGAAGTTGGAACATGGACACTTCTTTTGGGGGGGCACTATTCATCCCACTACAAATATTTATGTTATTTGTCAACTCTCATGAAGCTTAATGATGGGTTGCGATGCAAGAAAGACCACAAATGAACAAATGAAAAAAAAAGTCAGCTAGTGACCAGTGAGATGATTAAAGCAAAATTATGTTACAGAGAGTCATTAAGTAACTATTGTATAGTCATTGTTCTAGAAGGGCCTCTCTGAGTTAGTAATAGATCAACAATAATCTAAATGATAAGAAAGAATCAGAAGTTCGAATAATGAGCAGATGAGCATACAGGCAAAGGGAATATCTAGGGTAAAGGCTCTAAAGGTGGAACAGGTTAGCCATATTAAAATAATAGAACAAAACCCTATAGCTAGACCATAGTAGCTGAAGTAAAGGAGATATGCTTGAAGATGAAGACATGGACCAAATCATATAGGACTTCCTTGTTTTATTTTTCATTTTTTTCTTTTTCTTTTTCTTTTTCTTTTTCTTTCTTTCTTTCTTTTCTTTTTTTTTTTTTTTTTTTTTTTGATGTCAATTCCAGTGTAATGAACATACAGTGTTGAATTAGCTTCAGGTGTACAATATAGTAATTCAACAATTCTATACATTACTCAGTGCACATCATGATAAATGTACTCTTAATCCCTTTCACCTATTTCACCCATTCCCCCACCCACCTCCTCTCTGGTAAGCACCAACTTGTTCTCCATATTTAAGAGTCTGGTTTTTTTTTTTGTTTGCCTCTTTTTTCCCCTTGTTCATTTGTTTTGTTTCTTAAATTCCACATATGCATGTAATCATATGGTATTTGTCTTTCTCTGACTGACTTATTTCACTTAGCGTTATACTCGCTACATCCATCCATGTCACTGCAGATGGAAAGATTTCATTCTTTTTTTATGGATGAGCAATATTCCATCATATACATGTATAACACTTCTTCTTTATTCATTCATCTATCAGTGGATACTTGGGTTGCTTCCATAATTTGGCTATTATAAGTAATGTTGCAATAAACATAAGGGTGCATTTATCTTTTCAAATTAGTATCTTTATATTCTTTGGGTAAATACCCAGTAGTGGAATTAGATCTTATAGTAATTTGTTACTTATAGTAATTAGATCTTATAGTAACTCTATTTTTAATATTTTGAGGAACCTCCATACTGTTTTCCAGAGTGGCTGCATAAGTTTGCATCCCACCAACAGTGCACAAAGCTTCTTTTTCCTCCACATCTTTGTCAACACTTTTTTCTTCTGTTTTTTATTTTAGCCATTCTGACAGGTGTGTGGTATCTCATTGTGGTTTTGATTCGCATTTCCCTGATGCTGAGTGCATTTGTCTGTTGACCATCTGTATGTTTTCTTTGGAAAAATGTCTGTTCATGTCTATTGCCTATTTTTAACTTCCTTTTTTTTTTTTTTAGTGTTATGTAAGTTCTTTACATATTTTGGATAGTAACACTTTATCAAATATGTCATTTGCAATTATCTTCTTCCATTCAGTAGGTTGTATTTTAGTTTGTTGATTATTTCCTTTGTTGTGCAGAAGCTCTTTATTTTGATGAACACCTAATAGTTTATTTTTGCTTTTGTTGAGAATGTTTGGTGATAGAATTTGAATGCCAAGATCAGGAGTCTCAGTATAGTAAAGAACAGAGAGTTGCTGAAGTTTAGTGAGCCAAAGCGGAAAAATTGAATATATATATATATATTTTTTTGAAAAATAAAAAATCTACCAGAGGCTATTGTGTGTGTTTTAGGTAAAGAAGAAAACTCAAAGGCAGTGAAGCATCAGTATTATTAAAATAGTCTATGAAAACAGAATGCAGACTTGAATTAAAGAAGCAGTGGTAGGAATAAAAAGAAAAGGGTACATGGAAAGATGTATCTTCAGACCTACAAAACCAGAGGACTAAAAGATGAAAAAAGAGGACTACAGGATACCTCAGATGTTTAATGCTTGGTTGTTTGGAGGAATGATAATGTAATTAATAAAAATAATAATCAGAAAACTATAGCATGCATTTCTATATATTGATTTTATACCTTCATATAATCGTGCTTCTGTTTTTCTCTCTAGCTGTATTTATATTCCTCTCCTCCTTAGCATGCCCCATATATACAGCAAACATGTTCACTTTTGCTTCATGAACTTTGCACATGCTATTTCTCCTGCCACGATCTCTTTTTCCTAATCAACCCAAAGCCCCATTTTATCTATATTACTCTGATTATTTTTTTAAAAGATTTTATTTACTTATTTGACAGAGGGAGAGAGAGGGGGAAAAAAACCAGCAGGGGGAGTGGCAGGTAGAGGGAAAGGGAGAAGCAGGTACCCACTGAGCAGGGAGCCCCATGCAGGGCTTGATCCCAGGACCCTGGGATTATGATCTGACATGGAGGCAAATGCTTAATCGCCTGAGCCACCCAGATGCCCCAACTCTGATTATTTTTATGACTTTGGATAAATGTAACTTTCTTGAGAAAGTCATCTCTGACTCCTTAATTCAGTCAATAAATATTTATTGAGTGACATCTATGTCAGGCTCTGTCCTGAAAGACTTAGAAAAGAGTACTTGAGAGAGAGATAACAGCAATTGCAAAAGCTTTTGATGGAGGAGAGTGCTTGGCATGCTGGAGAAATAGCAAGGACTAAGGAAAAGGGAATAAGGTAGGTGATGATGCCATAGGGATGATGGAATAAGGAAGCTTGTTTATGGTCTTATAGATCAGTAGGAGTGTTTTAGATTTGCTAATGGTAAGGTGAGAAGTCTCTGAAGGATTTTGAGCAGAGGACTAAAGTTTTCTGACTTACGTTTAAAAGTGGAGAACTACTTGGCTCTGGAAAGATGAGAATGAGGTCAGAAGCAGGGTAGATTAATTAAGAGGCTGTCTCAGTTTTTCAAGTAAAATATAATAATGGCTTGTAGTTAGTAAGTTAGGGTTACATTTTGAATATATTTTCAAACAAAACTAACATGATCTTCTGATGGATTACAATGGGGACTAAAAGAGAAGTCAAAAAAAAGATTCAAAGTTTTTGTCTTGAGAAACAAGAATGAAGAGCTCTTTCACTGAGATGGAGAAGAATGTGGGAGAAGCAAGCTGTATAGGAGAATAAGTAGTTGAGTTTCAAGAATGTTATATACATGATCTTTATTAGACATCCAAGCATGAATCCTGAGTAGGCAGTTAGATAAACAAATCTGGAGTTCAGGGTAGAGTTTTTCCTGAAAATATAAATGTATGAGCCTCATGACAGTATGAGGGCTGTTAAGTTCTTGTCTCTCACCTGAAATTCAAGCTTCTAACCTCTCTGTTATTCTATAGCTGGGACTCCATAAACTTCATTCCACCTCTGACAGCTGAATCTCTGATAATTTCTATAAATAACTGAGTTCATCCTCATACATCTGAGTATGATATTCCCCACAAGTTCCAGGTGTGTGGGAAACTTTAAAGAGCTAAATTATGCTGCCTAGTGTTCTTTCCACATTTATGTCACTGCCAGTTTCTGGTCCAACACATTTTCACCTCTACCACCTGGTGCCTGTGATCAGTGTGTATCACCCACCACCCCAGTGTGCTCAGGGAATCAGACCTCTGTGCTCTCCCATTTGCTTAAGGAAATTATGAGTATCCTGAGCCTTTTGGCAGTCCTTGTTACCTCCCTGAGACTAGTCAGGACGTGGACTTGACTCTGTTCTGGTCCAGAGACCTCCGTCTGAGTTCTGCCTGTGGCCTTAAGGGAAGGACTTGCTTTTTTAGGGATGTAGTTATTTCCATATGATGCTATTGATGAATTTTTCTGCTTTCCAATTCAACAAACACTGCCTGCCTCACAGTGCACTGGTTTGTGCAATAATAAAGGCCTTTTGGGGGGAGCCTGGGTGACTCAGTCCTTAAGCATCTGCCTTCATCTCAGGTCATGATCCCAGGGTCCTGGGATCGAGCCCCACATCGGGCTCCCTGCTCAGTGGGGAGCTTACTTCTCCCTCTCCTACTCCCCCTGCTTGTGTTCCCTCTCTCACTGTGTATGTCTCTGTCAAATAAATAAAAATCTTAAAGAAAAAAGTCTTTTTTGTTTATGCCACGATTTAAAAAGAGGGAAAGAAAGAAAAGAAAGGCAGAAGAAAGAAAGAAAGAAAGAAAGAAAGAAAGAAAGAAAGAAAGAAAAAAGAAAAGAAGGGAAAGGAAAAGAAAAGAAAAGAAAAAAGAAAAAGAAAGGGAAGGGAAAAAAGGTGCTAGAGGGTCACTGCAAAGTAGGAGGATGGAAAATGGACATGCACTTTTCTAATTTGTCTGATGTTTCTGTCAGCACCCCTCCCTCCAAAACCAGCAATTGCTCTTCACCCCCAAAGCATTGGTTTATTTCAGTAGCAATTAGTTCCAGATTCCACTTTCCCTCTTCACTCACAGAAATATCTTCAATGTACCTCTTTAGAGGCTAAAACACCAAAAATAAAGCATTGGCCTCCTCCTGCCAGAAGCCCAAGTCCCAGCACCACAGGTCCAAGCGTCAGGCCTACTGAGGTCTATCCCTCCACTTTTCTATTCTAAACATCTAGCAGACTACCTGGTACAGAGCATGAAATAAATCAATGAATGAATGAGGAATGGATGTGAAATCTACATTAAATACCATGTATCTTACTTAGCTAAATACCAAGCATTCTAGAAATGATAGAGCTATTAAAATTACATATTCTTTTTTTTTTTTTTTGTTTTTGTTTTCTAGTCTCACCAAATGATCCCACCATGTAAGTAATTGCTCAAGGCAGAAACTTGAGAGTAGGTTTTAATTCTTTACTTTCCCTCACATCTCACAACCAGTCCATTTGCAGATTTTGCAGATTCAGCTCACAGATAAATATCGAATCAGTCAGCTTATCTCCATTGTCACCACCCTATTGAGTCTAGTTTGGGATGACATAAATTAACGTGTTAGTGGTCTCTTTGCTTCCATTCTGGCCTCCATTCTGACAGTTGATTTTTCACTGTGGTTTTGCATCTTGTCACCTCTCTTCAATGTCTCCCCACACATGCTTTTCTTACTTCTTGGAACAGTATTTTCCTTCCCGTCTCAAGATACTTTATAAGCTGTTCTCCATCTTCTGTTCTCATATCACCCTGTGTCACTAACTGTGTGCTTCATATCTTAGGTTAAAAGTCATTTTCTCTTTAGATTATTTCTTTCTCTGGTCAAGCACTGCTGTTAAATTCTCTTATATCATTATTACTCTTCTTCAGAGAAGCTACTTCAATTTAAATTCATTAGTTTTGTAATTATGTTCCTATTGTCATACTATGCCTTTTCACCCTCCTTTCTAACATCAGAATAAAATTAGTGTGCACTAATTAAGTTTTGGTGAGAATTTAATATAATACATGTACATCACTTAAGATCACGCCTCATTCATTGTAAACACTCAATAATGTTGGCTATCATTATTACTAGGCCTTAAATTCTTGAGAGATTTAAGTAACTTAAGGAACTTATGAATTTGGGAGGGGGGACAAATTTAGTCCATGACATTCTGGCTCTGGCCCCTAAAATTCATGCCCTTCTTATATGCAAAATGCACTCAATTATCCCATCTCAAGAGCTCTAAAAGTTTTAACTCATTCCAAAATCAACTCTATAGTTTAAAGTCCAATTTCTCACTTAAATATCACCTAAATCAGATATGGCTCCTTGAAGAAATGCCCACACTTGTCTCTGCAAGAGTCCTGTGTATGCAGCTCCTCTCTGTATGGAGGTCCTGCCCTTTGAAACTTAAGTGGTAGCATCTTACCTCCCAACACACACACCTGCCACCCTCACTCACATCCCTTGAGCTTGGGACCTATGGTGGGAGAAGCAGCCCTAATAACCTCTGACTCACCTTTGGAGTACTCCTTCCCTTTTCTTGAAGAATAGTACATGTTCACAGTCTTCATTTCATTCTGTTTTCTCTGTTTCCTTTAGTCCCCACTGGTAGTGTTCTTGCTAGTATAATCCCATCTCTATTCCTGGCTTCTGTGGATATGGCTGAGAAGGTCCATAGTTTATGCCCACCCTAATCTCTGGATCAAATGTTTCATACTCACTCTCTCAGTGTTCTCTGATGAACCTGCTTTCTCATTTTTTGCAATTTGATCAGGCTGAGAATTTTCCATATCTTTAAATTCTGTTTTTTTTTTTTTTGTTTAACAATTGCTTCTTCAATCAACCTCTCTTTTAGCATTTTACTATAAGCAATCAAGAGGAACCAGGCTGTTCTTTCAATACTACTAAAAATTGACTTGACTAAATATCTAATTTCATCACTCAAAAGTTCTTCCTTCCACAAAATACTAGAACACAGTCCAGCCAAATCTTTTGCCTTTTCTCCAGTTTTCAATAACATGCTTCTCATATGTATCTGAGACCTCACGAGAATGGCCATATCTCTAGGATGTGCTTCAAAACTCTTCTATTTTTCACCCATTACCCAATTGCAAAGCCGTTTCCACAGGCTTAGGTACTTGTCAGAGCTTCACATGACCTCCACTTTTCAGTACCAAAATTTGTCTTAGCTTGAGCTATGATAACAAAATATCATAGATGGGGTGATTTAAACAATACAAATTTATCTCTTACAGTTCTGCAGCCTGGAAGTCCAAGACCAAGATGCCAACAGGGTTAGTGTCTGGTGATCACTCTCTCCTTGGGTTGCAAATGGCCACCTTCTCACTGCCCTCACATGGATTTTCTTTGCTGTGTGGGGGAGAAAAAAAGAGAAAGCAAACTCTCTGGTATTTCTTCTTATAAGGGCACTAATTCCTTCATAAAGGTGCCACCCTCAGGACTTCGTACAAACCTAGTTACCATCCATATGCCTCATCTCCAAATACCATCACACTGTAGGTCAGGGCCCCAATATGCGAATTTTAGGGAAACACAATTCAGTCCAGAGCAGTAAGTCTGACTTATTCAAGATGATATTTCAGCATCTAGCACAGGGGCTGGAACATTTTAGCAATAAATATGTGTTGAAAGAACATATGTACAATGAGTGAGGAAATTAACGAATTGCTACTGCTATTGGAGAGAAAGAGAAAAAAGGAAAGGCTCAGGGATGGAAAGCTGAGGAACACTTATGATAAGAGAAAAATAAAAAGAAAAAAAAGCCAGAGAAAAGAAAGGTCAGGAAGGGAAAAAGCAAGACCATGAAATGTCTTGGAAAACAAGACATAGAGAGATTTAAATGAGGATCACTCAACTGTGTTATAATACAAATAGACTGACATTAGCATTTCTCACTAATTCTTATAAAAATGGTATCAATTCAGATTAGCAAAAGGCCAGGGGTTTGATGCTCAAAATAAATTATCTTAGAAATAAGGTTATTAGTAAACAATGATTTTAATTAAAATGGAAAACAAATCATAGCATAAGTAATATATTTTGTCAGGATACTAAAACCCACTGACATCAAAGGCATTATCATTATGATATAAGCACGTGCTTTCTTAACTATTTTTCTGCTTGTGAGAGAGTAATTTTTACTTTTGTAAGGTTAAACTCCAAAGTACCACATAGAACTAGGTAAACAAGATAGGATAAACTGATTTATAACTTGTTTTGGTTCATTTAATAATATATGGGTATTTCTATGTTATCACCTAATTTTTCACACCATTTTCTAACTGCATCATATTGTATCTTAAATATGAAATAAATATTATTAGCCATTCCTGTTAAACAGATGCTTTGAACAAATTGCAATTATAAACCTGAGTCTAATAAGATAAAGATTTGTAAATATAATTATATTCTTAGTTGGTTTTTTTTTTTTTTTTTTTTTTTTTTTTTTTTTTTTTGAGAAAGAGAGGTAAAGGGTGGGGATGGGAGCAGAGGGAGAGAGTCTTCCAGCATGGAACCTGGAACCCACTTGATCTCATGACCTGAGATATGGCCTGAGCCAAAATCAAGAGTCTGATGCTTAACTGACTGAGCCACCCAGCTACCCATATTCTTAGGATTTCTTTTTAAAGTTCAATGGTTGGGTCAATAAGGAAACATATTTTTAAAGTGTTTGACTTAACTTCTTCAAGCAGTGATAAAGAATACTAGTATTCCTACATCTTCATCAACGTGGGTTTTATTATTGTTTTTATTCTTTTTTATGTTACAAGCAAAAATTGTCATTGTGTGGTTTCAATTTTCATTTACATAACCAATGATGAGTTAATATTAAACAACATTAGAATGACAATATGCATGCATTTAGGATTCATTGGGTGGAGAAGAGTAAATATATTCATTGAATCATGTACTCATTAATTATTTACCAAACTTCTTCTATGTTCGAAGTTCTGTTTTATCTATAGAGATAGGTAAACAAAACTGACCAAAGTCCTTGCTGTCAGGAAACTTATATTGCAGTGGATGAAAAAAGATAACAGAAAAAATAGTTAAGTTCAAAAGTCAACAACCTTAAGGAGAAAAGTAAACCAGAAAAGAAGACATAGATAATTTGAGAGGTCAGTTTTAACTTATGTATTCAGAGGTGACCTCACTAAGGTGATGTTATTTACATAAAGATACAAAGGAGGTGAGAAATGTGACTTTACATGTAAGAAGGGGAAGAGTGTTGCAGGCAGAGGGAATGAGAATTGCCAAGAGCAGGTGGCAGGTTTGCCATCCTGTGGCTTCATTTCTAATGTTCTAGAACCAGTAGTGAGACCACTGTGGCTGAGGCAGAAAGAATGAAGTGAGCAGTGGAAGACAAGGTCAGGAAGGTTTCAAGAGTCTAAATCAGACCATAGTCTTCCAGACTATTCTAGGAACTTTGACTTCTTAATCAAATCAGATGGGAGTACATAAGAAGTTTTGAGAAGAGGAAAGAGATCAACTGACTTGAATTTAAATCAATGATCCAATGATTCTGGCTGCTCCGTGGCTGAACTGGGGAACCAGAATGGGAAATGAGAATCCAGTAAGGGGGCTGTTGCAATGATCCCCATGAGGGATGATGGTGGCAAGAGGTGGTGAGTAGGAGAAAAATTCTTGGGTATATTTTGAAAGGATTTTCTGGAGGATTTGCTGTGTGTTGTAAGAGAATACAGGAGCAACTTCAGAATTTCTAGATTGAGCATGAAGATACCCTTAACTGAGATGGGGAAGACTGAGGGAGAGGCAGGTTTTGTGGAGGGGAAAGATCAGAAATTTGCTTTTGGAGACATTATGTGTGAAATGCCTGCTAGACACTCAAGTTAAGATGTGAAGAGGCAGTTGGATATACAAGTGGACAGTTAGACAAATTCAGGGTGGAGATACAAATTTGGGAGTTAGAAGTTTGAACAGTAAACCTAAAATGAATTTTAAAATGAAAAAGTGAGAGATACATAAACTTTAAAGACCTGCAAATAGTTTTTCAGTTTTAGACTAGAAAACAGCAATTCTACCGGTAATCACAACATGAAAAAATGCTACAGAATTTTTTATTCACATTAACATATTTTTAACATTATTATAAATAGAGGATCCTGTAATTGTTTAAAAAATAATAATTATATCTAGATACATAGAAATGTTCAAAGTAGTGCTTAAAAACATAATTCCATAAGATATTATATGGGCATTCATATCAAGAAAATACCTAGGATTAATGAAACTTGGTTAAATAGGGAGTGAAAGTAATTCATAATTATGATCCCAGTGTACACAAATTTCTGAGAATGCTTTTGAAAATTATTTAGCAATCAGATTAAAATCCTTAAAATATCATCTCTCTTATAAATTAAATCTGCTAACTGAGAAATTTAGAGTACTACATAGTAATTAAAATGATGATTTAGATCTAAATGTGTTAACACTCAAGGATCACCAATGAATGTCAGGTTTAAAAAAGTTGTGGGACAGATTTAAATCACAGACCAATTTATATTAACATATCTTCTTATGTGTTTATATAGAAAAAAAATGTCTAAAGTTTACTCACCAAATAATAAAGTAAAATTTCCTAAGGACAGGAGAGAAGGGTGGTGAGAGATGGTGAGTAGAAAAATGAAAGGGGAGTATAACTTTTTTTTTTTTTTTTTCAAAGATTTTTTTATTTATTTGACAGATCACAAGTAGGCAGAGAGGCAGGCAAAGAGAGAGAGAGGAGGAGGAGGCAGGCTCCCTGCTGAGCAGAGAGCCCGATGTGAGGCTCGATCCCAGGACCCTGGGATCATGACCTGAGCCGAAGGCAGAGGCTTTAACCACTGAGCCACCCAGGCGCCCCGGGAGTATAACTTTTTAACCAATATTCTTTTTGGTAATTTTTTAAGTTTGTTTATTTTTAGTAATCTCTACACCCAATGTGGGCTTCAAACCCATGATCCCAAGATCAAGAGTGACACTGTCTTCTGACTGAGCCAGCCAGGTGCCCCTGGTATATTTTTTAATTTTTTTTTAAGATTTTATTTATTTATTTGACAGAGATCACAAGTAGGCAGAGAGGCAGGCAGAGAGAGAGGGAAGCAGGCTCCCTGCCGAATAGAAAGCCTGATGTGGGGCTCCATCCCAGGACCCTGAGATCATGACCTGAGCCAAAGGCAGAGTCTTGAATCCACTGAGCCACCCAGGTGCCCCACCCCTGCTTTATTTTTATAAGAACATATGTTCACATATAATATGTATAAAAAAATAAATGATTTCATTTTTGTTTAAGAAAACCTGTAGTAATGATAAACAATCTTAATACTTTATTAGTTTTTAAGGTATAATTTCAAATATATAATTTAATATATACATAAAAGTGGAAACATTAATGATATATGTCTTTGAGTAGTATGATCATAAGAGTTTTCTATCTACCTATTTTCCTAAATTTTGCATCTCTGTGGTATTAGAATAATGCATACATTAAAGTAGTTCTCTTTATTAAAATATATAATAAATAAACATAATGAATGTTAATTAATTAAATGCATCCTCCCAGAGCTATGACAAAGTCTGATTTTCTGTATTTTAAGAATAATATTGAGCTGAATTTTTAAAAAACATGTATTTTTAAATTTCCTGGCAGAAACTCACCATAATAACTCAGGTATTCTGATTAAAGAGCAGGATTTCACAATCAATGGCATTTGTTTAGAATAAAAAAATTCCACATTAAATTGACTCCTATAGTAAAGTTCTATGTATCATCTCAAAAGGTTTATTATGGGATGCAATCGAATATAAATGTAAAATGAAAAACTATTTATTAAATTAAAATATTCATTCTTGATTTTAAAACTTAACATCAAAGAGAAGAATATTTGCTAATAGTAAATTACTATTTCTGTGTATCAGGCATTCAAAATTATAGTGAAAATGGTGAAATGTTATAGACACTCCTAGTAAAATGCTTAAGAAAAAACCCACCATATTAACTCTGATTTTTTGTCATTATTATTCCTGAAAGTTCTGACCAAAGAAATAAGACTAGAAATAAAACAAAATAGTACATCTTTTTAAAGGCTGGGGAAAAAAAGCCCTTCTAAGCAATATAATTGTAAGACTACAAAGCACAAGAAAATCAGCTTATACACTATTGGAATAGGATGGTTTAATAAATGTATTAAATATAGCAATGTGTGAAAATTAATAGCATCATTATATGTATTGCAATAACCATTTGGAAAACAAAAAGAAGAGATCCCATTCACAATATCAGCATAGCTGTGAGACACCTGGCAATAACCTGCTCACATACTCTGACAGTACTTTATGAAGATAAGTATAAAAGTATGGGTATAGAAAAAAAAAAAAGAAGACACAATAAATTGAAAGGCCTACGTGCTCCTAAATAGAAGGAATGACTATTGCAAAAATGTCAGCTCTTTCCAAATTAATTTATAGATTTAGCAGTAGTTGGAAAAACAATATTCTGAAACTCATGTGGAAATAAAAATGTTTGAGAATAGCTGAAAACATTTTTGAAGAAAAACAGATTGATATTAGAAAACCGATTCTATAATAAAATTAAAGCTTATTATGAACATAAAACAATTATATCAGTGTTTTTCTCTATATTAGAGATGCTGGAGAATAAAGTTGAGTGAAGCACCTAATTTTTTTTTTTTTTAAGTAACATGAGTGTCATGGGTAAAACTGTACTATACTTTCCACCCCCCCGGAAGGTATGTTGAAGTATTAACCCCTAAGACCTCAAAATGGGACCTTGTTTTGAAATAAGATTTTCATAGAATAATTGAATTAAAATTAGGTCATTAGGGTGAGTTCTAATCCAATAAGTAAGTATTAACTAAGTAAAAATTTATATGCAGACCTAGGCATAAAGGGAAGGAAGATAATGTGAAGACAGGGATAGCACCATGTGAAGACTGGCTTGGATTGGAAGATTGAAGCAAGGTATCCATGAGCCAAGAAACACCGAGGGCAGGCAAAACATCAAAATCCAGGAAAAGGAAAGGAATGATTCCACCTTACAGTTTTCAAAAGGAGCATGGCTCTGCCAACAGCGTGATTTTGAACTTATAGGCTTCAGAATGGCAATACAATAAATTTCTGTTCTTTTAAGCCACTCATTTTGTGGTACTTTGTAGGGTAGACTTAAAAAATTAATGTAATTAGTATAGAGTATAATTTTATATTATATAAGAATGGCACCAAATGTTGGGAAGGAAAAGAAAGATTACCTATAAACAGTACTGGGAAAATTGGTTAGTTTCTTAGAAAAAAATACCCTGATGGATTTAAAAATAAATAGGAACACTGAAAGTATAAAATTCTAATGTGGAATAACAAATATATGATTTGGAGAACATTCTTAAAGCTTTCAATCAAAGGGAAAAGTCATAATGAAAATGTTAGGTTAAAGCATATGAAATTGCCATTTTGTGGGTCAAAAATGGTCAAATGTTGGCCACTACATATACTTCAATTGAAAATATTTGATCACATTAAAAGTAAAATTCTTGTTTGTTGAAAACACCATAAACAAAAATAAAGTCCAGTAACAGACTGGAAATATGCTGACAATATGTCATGCTGGATAAAGAGTATGAATTGGGAGTCAGACCCCAAATTCCTGCTTCACCAGGACTATGAAAGTACTTACTATATAAATTTCAGGTTTTCTTCTGTTACGATGGTGATCACTAAATAAAAGTTGTCATGTTGTTTTAGTAATTAGATATAAGGAAAATGACATAAACTAAATATGAAATATTTTTAAAATATCAGACATACACTAAATTTTATTACTAATAAAGGTGAATACCTATGGAAAACATATATACATGTATATGCATGTATCATTTATATATACATATATAGCTTGTAAATAGAGCAATAATTAAAATTATAAACTTCGGGCACCTGGGTGGCTCAGTTGGTTAAGCGACTGCCTTCAGCTCAGGTCATGATCCTGGAGTCCCAGGATCGAGTCCTACATCAGACTTTCTGCTCGTCAGGGAGTCTGTTCCTCCCACTGACCTCTCTCTCTCTCATTTTCTCTCTCTCTCTCTCTCTCTCAAATAAATAAATAAAATCTTTAAAAAAAAACTATAAATTTCAATAGATCAAACAATAAATACAGAAAAAAGAAACAGACATTTGGCATAAGAGGAAAAGAAATCATTAATACATATGAAAATATATTTGTTTCTCCATTTTTAAAAATTACATTTTCAAATTATTATTTTTTAAAAATTTTATTCATTTATTTATTTACTTACTTACCTACTTACTTACTTGTGAGAGAGATGGTGTGACTATGGGAGGGAGAATTTCAAGCAGACTCTTCACTGAGTGCAGAGCCCCACATGGGGCTTGATCCCACAACCTTAAGATCATGACCTGAATGGAAATCAAGACGTCAATATTCAATCAACTGAGCCCACTCAGGCGCCTCTCAAATTGTTACAGCTTTTTTTTTTTTTTTATTTTTTAAGATTTATTTTTAAAAAAATTTTTAAAGGTTTTTTTTTTAAATTTACTTATGTGACAGAGAGAAAGAGTGATTGAGCAAGCTCAAGCAGAGGATGTGGCAGGGAGAGGGAGAGGGAGAAGGAGAAGCAGGCTTTCTGCTGAGCGGGGAGTCCCAAGCAGGGCTCAGTCCCAGGACCAAAACCAGGATTTGATCCTCAGATCCTAGGATCAAAACCGAGCCAAAGGCAGATGCTTAACTGACTGAGCCACCCAAGCGCCACAAAGATTTATTTATTTGAGAGAGAGAGAGAGAGAGAGAATGAATGGAAGGGACAGAAGGAGGGAGAGAAACTCAAGCAGACTCTGCTGAGCAAGGAGCTTGACTCGGGGCACATTCATGACCCTAAGATCATGACCTGACCTGAAACCAAGAGTCAGACACTTAACTAAGGCGCCCCAGCTTTTTTTTTTTTTTAAGTATCTTTCTTAGATTGTAGAAAAATAACCATTTATAAGGAAAATAAAAGTATAAAAAAGTATAAATTAGTACAATTATAATTAGTGCAAAATTGGTAAAAGTATAAATTAGTACAGAATATTCAAATGGCAATTTGAAAATGTGTCTAAATTGCTTACAAAATTTGCTAATGAAGGTACCAATAATTGAACAGTGAGCAAAACAAAGACTCTGTTCTCCTAGAGTTTTGTAGTGTGTGTGTATGTGTGTGTGTGTGTTTATGTATGTGGGGGGCAGTGAGGGAAAAACAGACAATAAGAAAATGAATATATATGGCAAGAAATATGGGAAGCTAGAGAGTGATGGAAAGAAGCTTTATTTCAATATGCTGGTCAGGGATGTCCTTTCCTATAAAGCGTATTAAAAGTGATTGAGGAAGGAAACCATACACACTAAAAAGAAGGTACTGTGGGCAGAAGGATGGCAAAGACAAAGATCCCACAAAAGGGGATGCTTGGCATGTCTGAGGAAAAGCAAAGAGGCCTGTGTGACTAGATTGGAATGAGTGAGGGAGCAGTGGAGAAGGGGGATGAATTCCCTAGGTGGGCCAAGATTGCTTAGCTCATGCCAAGTAAAATAAAATCCACTAGTGAATAATTTCCAGTCATAGGAGTAACACAATACTAAGGAAAATCTTGAAGATATAATACCGAATGTAAAAAATAATCAAAATATATATAAAGAAAATTATTTCAATTATGTGTATATATACAGAAAAGAGCCATGAAGTAAATATGCTAAAAGGTATCAGGGCTTTTGAATGGTGAAGAGAAAATGGTGCTTTTTTTTCACATGTTGCTAAATTTTCCAAAATTGTATGTAAAGAAAGCAAATGTTATAGTTAAAAGAAAATGCTTAACAAAGAAATGTACATCCATGCATAGTAAATAACTTTTATAAAGTTTAGAGGAAATTTTATCAAGTTGAATCTTTGATCATTTATCTCTCAATCCTCAGAAGTCATTTGTTATAGATTGCTACATATTATTTTCATTATTTTTTCTCTTATACTTTTCTTATTTTCATGTATTTTTACCTTTCCTCCTTAACAACTTCTGTTCATGGTTTAATAAAGTCAGATCACAATAAATGATATAAGGGCTTGAAAGTAGATTTGTATCTAGACCATACAGTGAAATTTTTAATAAAGTTATTGCTTATCAGTGTAGATTCTTTGCTTTGAAGCTCCAAAATATAAACTTCAACCCCAACTGAGGCACAGCCTCATCCAGACATATTCTAATAACTACAATTTAAGTGTTCTTTTTAGACATTGTGTGATCTACCCTACACAATTTAATAGAGCTATTGATCAAAACCCATACAATAAAAGGAAAAAACATTCACATTTGTGTGTATCTGGGATTGAAAGTGTCTGGAGGGTGGAGACCATGGCTCTGCCCTTTCTGAATACATTAGTAGAATACCATTCCTAATCTTCAGCTCCTATATTAAAGCACTTCGGTGCTGAAAACTATCTAGGATTGACTATATTCCAGGTAATTTAAATTGGCTGATTAAACAAATTTCAAGAATATATATAAAACAAACACTAAGTATGCAACTTTGGTGTAAGCAAGGGCAAATATAATCTCTATAATCAAAGAACTTACAAGTTCTGGCTTGAATTTTAGAAAATAAAGCATAAAATACAAAATGCAAAGAAAGTTTTCCCATTCATAATAGAATCTGCATCTTACAAGGTCTATTCCAAATGTATGCCTATTATAGTTCCACACAATGCTTGCATCAGAGGCGAATACATGAGCTTACTCTGAATGGAAATTGTGAATTTATTTATTCTCCATCAAGGTCATAGAATGACATGGGCACAAAGCAGGAAAAGAGAGAAAAAAAGGGAAGCAGGGGGATTCACATACATTGTATGAATAGTTCCAGGTCCCTTAAGAATGGATTTACCAAGTTATCATGTTGTACACCTTAAACTTACACAATGTTATATGTCAACTATATCTCAATGAAGCTGGGGAAAAAACCAGTGGATTCACAAGCTAAAACAAAAGTTTTTTTTTTTTTTTAATAATTGAAGACTTGTCTATATCCAGTTCTTACATATTTTTCCTTTCTTTTACACCAAAATTCATAAAAGGATTCAATTATTCTCTCTATAATGGTAGATTTAAGCATCCCACACAGCTCTTTTATTGTCATTATTTATATCTATACTTACTAATAGCTCCTGAAACGTTTTTCCCATATATTTTTGTGAATTCATCCATAAGAACATGTCAGTACAACTCTAAAAGGCTTTGCAGACATAAAAATTCATTTGTCTTTAATCTTTAACTTTCCTTTAAATCTCCAGTGAAACTCAGCTAAAAACCTATCCTTCCATAGGAAGCCTGCTCTTGAGTCACTAATGAATCAAATTCGGAGCCCTGGAGTATGATTGCTCCCCTACAGCTAGCAAAATGTATTACATTATCTCTAACATTATCTAATAAAGCACCGCCACTGGTGACAAAAACTAGCAGAGCCCCTCTTATGAGAGCCACATTACAAAATGGAAATGCCAGCCTGGAGAAATGGCAACTCTTTTGAGCCCAAAAGGGACCCTTGTCAATAGTGTTCACAAGAGAAAAAAAAAAAAAAACACAACACGAAAACTTATGCAAACCTAACTTTCAATATCAACCAACCAACAGATCAAAGTTTATTAAGATCATGAGAAACAGCAGAGAAGAAATAACTTAGCATGTCAATGAAAGACTCCGTGTCAATGAAAGAGTCAAATGGAACGTATTCCCAATTCCTTCTCTTACACATAATAAAATGTAAAACTTTGATGAATCTGTATTTTAGAGCACAGTTTTCAAAATAGAACCATTTGCTTTCCAAAGAATGACACTGTTTGATTTCTTTGCTACAGATATCTGTTTCTTCTTGCCTCCTAAACTCCTTGCTTCCTAAACTCATTTGCATTGGGATTTGCATTGGGAAACTTTTTTGACATTACACAGGTGTAGGAGTTAGGAGACCTAGTTTTGGTATCAGGCCAAAGTTAGAATTGAGGCTTCATACTGTAGTTGCTCCATGGTCTTGGGTAAGTCATTTAACTTCAATTTGCTACCTCAAATATGGGGGTTAATAGTATCTACCTCATAAACTGTTGTCAGGATTTGATCAATTAATTTCAGAAAAAGCCTTGTACACAGTAAATATCAAATAAATTATGGCCATTGTTATTTATTTATAATAAACTTCCTTCTGATAAACAAGATATTATTTGTATTATATATATCATTCTTCAGGAACTGGTCAGTCATTAGTTAGACACATACTGATTCATTAACTGTTTCAGAAGTGGTGCTAAACAGAGAGGAAGTTATCAGAATTTCTCTTCTAGAGTTTCCATATTTCTTTTAGCTTTTTAGGTCTATCAACTGGCTAGTGACTATTTTGTGGTATCCATGAACATAAACCTTATCAGTCAAATCAACAGACACTTGGGGAAAATAACCATTTATTCATTCATAAGTATTATAAAAACTGTATATATACAGATACACAGGATAATGCCATCATGAAGAACTATATTTTCTATCTATTTATGTACCAATTGAGAGAGGGGGAGAAAGAGAGGAAGAGGGAGAAAGGGAGAGAGGCAGAGAGATACACTAAAATACTGCCATTTTATGAGGCTACTGGAACTTTTATTCAAATCTTTGACATAGACCATCCAAGAAAAGAAAAAATTATAATACTTTTCCATGTATGATTATAGAGGCACATATTTTAAAGACATACTGGCTATCTAAAGCCATCTGATTGTAATATATGGTTACAATACATCATAATCAAACATTGTTTATCCAAAGAATGCAAAGATGACTGAATAGCAGAAAATATATCAGTGTAATTGGCCACAGACAAAAGTAGCAAACTCGTGATTACAGATGCAGAAAATTATTTGATATAAATGAGCACAGAGGATAAAAGAGGGGGGGAAGCAGATTAGAAACATAAGAGAATTTCCTTAACCCAGAAAATTTCTAATCAAAAACTGCCAGCAAATGTTTTTCTTAAAAAAGACATTTAGATACATCTCTTGTTAAAATAAAGAGCAAGACAGGATACCTATTATAACTTTTCTTGCTTAACAGAGTACTGAGGTCCTGGAAAAAAGAGGAGAAGACAAATAAGATATATATGTTTTTAAAATGAAGACATAAACTATTATTTAAAGATGATAAAATAATCTACTTTGAAAAGCCAACAGCATTAATAACATATTAGAATTAAGTTCCATATATTTCCTGGATCAAGATAAACATATAAAAATAAATACTGTTTCTGTACACAGGCAATAACAGATAGGCAACAGACCCAAAAGCAAGAAATAATTTGTAATAGTAGTAAAAATAAATGAAGTGCCTAAGAATTGACAAAAAATATACCAAAAATACAGAACATAATCTAAAACTCTATTTAATAATGTAAAAGAACTCCCAAATTAATGAAGGGAAAATCTATGCTCTTCTACAGGAAAATTTCAAATATTCATTATATGAACATTTCAAGTGTCACAAAATTATTACAAGAAGTCCTAATCATAAATCTGGCTGGAATCTCTTTAGTGAATATATCGTTTGATTCATATGACTCTATGGTAGAAAATATTTAATGATTTAATTACATAAAGCTAAAAATTTCTTCTTTGATGCAAAACACTATGAGTAAGTTAATAGACTGGGAAATTACTGAGAATAAATAGCTATAATGTCTAAAACTGACAAAGAAATAATATCTAAAATATATCTGAATACCTTCAAATCAACCAGAAAGAGAAATACGATTCCAGAATAAATCAGCAAAGAATCTGAATTTATGTAGAGGTAGTCCAAAGCTCCAACTGGTATATGAAGAGATCTTGAAATTCATTGCTTATAAATATAGAACTAAGATAACTAGTTATCTATCCATTTACACGCATGTGTTTGGTCTGTATTTGGCAGAAACGTGATGATATAAGATCTCCTTCATTCCTGTTGTTACTCTTGAGAATATTCTAATAGTTACTCACATTACAATTACATATATTCTAAGACCTAGTAATTCAACTGTTAAAAAAATGTTTCAATCATATCTATAAGAGGCTATATTTAAGAATATACAGTAGTTTCCCATTATCTGAGGGGACATTTTTCAAGATCCTTAATGAATGCCTAAGACAGCAGATAGTACTGAACCTCATATAAACTACATTTTTCCCTATATATACCTATGATTAAGTTTAATTTATAAATTAGGCACAATAACAACAATAACTAATAATAAACAATCATAACAATATACTGTAACAAAGATTATGTGAATGTGCTCTCTCTCTGTGTCTCACAATATTTTACTGTACTGTACTCATGCCTCTTGTGATGATGTGAGATGATCAAAATCCTACATGATGAGATGAAGTGAGGTGAATGATTTAAGCATTATGATATAGCAACAGATTTGATATATGCCTTACAAAGTGGATCTATCTATATGTATTAAATAAATAATATACATTTTATACATATTAAAATAATTTATATTTTAAAAACAATGCTTACAGAAAAGAGGAAGAAGCCTTTTAAACATGCATTTTTATACTATCTATATTTTTCAATGACAATATAATATGAAGGAAAAACTATGTCATAGATACCTGAGAATGTGACTGTAAAAATGATGGTGGCATATCATGAATTAAAGATCATTGTTAGCTCAATCCTCTGTATCTGAATCAATAAGAAAGAAAAATAAATAACATTCTATTAAAAGTATTAGTATTAAAAGTAAAAGTATTTATTAAAAGTAAAAGTATTAAAAGTAAATAAATGCAATCTTCAATGTAAGAAAATAATAATTATAGTAAAATATGATAAATTAGGTAATAGGTTTTAAATGTTCTACAAAAGCATAGATAGGTGAGACAACATATGAGGGGGACTAAATAAAACTTTTTGAAGGATATAAACTTAACTGGGTGTTCAGGGTTGAGTAGGAGTTCACCAAGTTAAAATGAAGGGAGAGAGCATTCAGAAGGAAGAAAAAAATTCATTTAAAGGATCAAAAATGTGAAAGAATGGTATATTTTTTAAAAGATTCATTTATTTATTTTAGAGAGAGAGAGAGAGAGCAGGAGGAAGGGCAGAGGAAGAGAGAGAGAATCTCAAGCAGATTCCACTCTGAGCCTGCAGCCCAAAGTGGGGTTCAGTCCCAAGACCTGAGATCATGAACTGAGCCAAAGCCAAGAGTCTGACATTTAACCAACTGGGCCACCCTGGTGACCAAGAATGGAAATATTTTTAATTAGCTATGATAAATAGCACCTTTGTTACTTTTTGAATACATAATATTTTTTTTTCTCAGAACATGATAAAGTGAAATTTTAATTCAGCTAGAGTTATTTTTCATTTATTGTCACAAATTTTGGCCGAATTATTTTACAAAAGACAATATGCAAATTCACATGTATTTAGCTAATTTAATTCCAACATTCAATTTTAGTCATATTCATCATAATATAGAAACCAAATTACCACTCCATTAATTTTTCACAATAAAAGTTGTCTTTCACACCTTGTGATACCATCTTGAATAGCAGATGTTTTCAAAGATTGAAAAATATCACCACCTGTGAATCACCATTTTCCATTTCATCCATTTTCTTTAAAAATTCACACCATGAAGCTTAGATCAGATAAATTAAAAATGCCTTGCATTTGCTTCCTTGAAATATGAATGTTCTTAATATTTCCCTGCATTTGTAGTTTATACTTCCATTGTCCCACTCCTTGTCCCTGTTCTGACTCTCAAACCCGTACATCCATCCAGACCTCTTCTCTGAGCCCCAGATCCCAAGTTCCTTTTTGTGTATCTCCATCTACAGAATGCCTGGGTATCTCAAACTCAACACGCTTACAACTATATGGATCATGTATCACCCCTAAACCTTCCTCAGTTGGATTTTCTATCATAGATAACTTTAACTGGTCAAATAAGCTAAAAACCTTAGAGTCATTTTTCATTCTTTTCCCTTCATACTTCTTAATCAACCAACACATTCTGCTTATTTCAGCTGCTAATTATTTCTTGATCCAGTATTTTCCTGTCTTTATTAACACTCCTTCCAGATAAAATCCTTGTTATCTATTACTTAGAGGAAGAGCTTGCTAACTGCTCACCCTACTTTTGATGTCCCCCCTCCAACCTGTCTTCTAGTACATCTTCTGAATAGCTCTCTGAAAACAATCTGACCATATTGTTCCCATACTTAAAGCCCTTCAGCTGACCTTCAGCTCCTAAGAAATATCATCTAGGATCCCTGCCAAATCAACAAGTCTTTCATCTATGGAATAACACAGTTGATTAAAGCAATGATCTTTGAATTTTTCTGTTACATAGCCCAATTACTAAATGTTTTAAACACACCTTCATAGTATATATTTTATTTATAATTATGTGCTCATAATTGCTAATATGTTTGCATATTATAAAACATTCACCAAAATATGAGATTAAAATGAACATGGACAGAAGTTCCAATATTTTTCTGACACTGACCTCATAGATGGTATTGTATACTCCTGAGTAGTTTGTGGACTGATTTTAGTGACCACTTGCCTAAATAGTGTTGTTAATAAAGTTAAGAGCATAGCTTTGATATCTCTTTCTTCCAGTTAAAACCTTTTTTTTTTTAAAGATTTATTTATTTATTTATTTGACAGACAGAGATCACAAGTAGGCAGAGAGGCAGGAAGAGAGAGAGAGAGGAGGAAGCAGGCTCTGCGCTGAGCAGAGAGCAGGATGGATGCTGGGCTGGATCCCAGGACCCTGGGATCATGACCTGAGCCGAAAGCAGAGGCTTTAAGCCACTGAGCCACCCAGGCACCCCATCAATCTCCTTTAATTTAAATAGACAGTGTTTCTTTTCATATAATCCTATAAACTCTTTGTTGAGTGTTAGTCTAGCCACACCCATGATGTTCTTTTCAAAATATGCTTTCTCACTTTTTATAGTTTAGAGAGACTGAGGAATTTCCAAGTCTTTGCATTCTTGTTCCTTTTTGCTTAGCAATTCCTTCTGCATCCATCTCTCTCATCTTAGTATGGGAAGCAAAGGCAAAAGAAAAATTGAATTTCCTTATTACTTATAGTCCATTGACAAGTCCTTGAAACAAACAGAATGACATTCTTCTAGGAATTCAGCTGCCTCAATGTTAATACTTTGCTAAGGGTAAAACATTGTCCTGACCCCCACTCCTACCTCGGGATCCTGTAAATCTACTTTAATATATAAAAATTCCTTTGGAAACTTCCTTTATCTCTACCCACCAAAATATGTGTTAGTAATCATCCTGGAAACATATGGCCCACTAATACACATCCAGAAGGTCTCATGACTGAGGGTTTACTAAAGTAATAAATTATCTTTTCCTAACAACAGTTAGCTCCTTCAGGGTCCTGGAATCCTTGCTTCCAAATTCCTTGGAGACTTACGCTATCCCTAATCTCCTCCCAACTTGGAAGTATATAACCGGCCATTCCTCATGACCCCAGTGCTGATTTTTCTACCCATGGGTCCTGTCCCTATGCTTTAATAAAACCACTTTTTTGCACCAAAGACATCTCAAGAATTCTTTCTTGGTCACTTGCTCTGAATCCCACCACCTAAAATCACAACAATGTTGCATTTTACTATAAGCAGTCAAGAGGAACCAAGCTATTTCTTCAACACTTTGCTTAGAAACCAAATATCAGATTTCATTCCTCAAAAGTTTACCTTCAGTTAAAACACTAGAACACAGTTAACCCAAGTTTTTGCCGCTCTTGTATCAAGGATCACCTTTCTTCCAGTTTCTAATTACATATTCTTCATTTTTATCTGAGACCTCGCCAGAATGCCCATATTTCTAGCATTTCCCTGAGTTTTTCTAGTCTCTACTCATTACCCAGTTCCAAAGCCACTTCCACATGTTTTAGTATTTGTTATAGAGCATCCTACTTCTTGATACCAGAATCTTCACCTGACAGATCCAGTAGAACGTGTGTGTATGTGTAACATGCGTGTAACATGGAATATAGATACACAGACATGTATTGGCAATCTAGAGACCCAGGATAGACTATGGGTAGTTCCAGTACAAGTCCTAAGGCCAGGAAAAACCAACGCCCCAGCTTGAACTAGCAAGTCAAGTCTAGGGAGTTTCCATCCATTCAGACTTTATTGTATTCAAGGCCTCAATTGGTTGAATGAGGCCCACCCACATTAGAGGGAGCAAACTACTTTAATGGATCTATCAATTCAAATGTTAATCTGGACACATTTGCACTGATTAGAAAGTCATAGTTTCTATTAAAAACTGATGAGAGGGGTGCCTGGGTGGTTCAGTTGTTAAGCATCTGCCTTTGGCTCAGGTCATGATCCCAGGGTCCTGGGATCAAGCCCCACATCGGGCTCCTTGCTCTGTGAGAAGCCTGCTTCTCCCTCTCCCACCTCCCCTCCAACCCCCGCTTGTGTTCCCTCTCTCGCTGTGTCTCTCTCTGTCAAATTAATAAATAAAATCTTTAAAAAAAAAACTGATGAGAAAATACAGTGCAGGAGGCTCACGAATCCTTGAATTGCAGTAATGGATGGAGTAATGGAATCATGGATTGTAGTAATGTCTTTCATGAAGCCTTATGATACCAGTCGTTTATTCAAATTTTAACCTTTCTCATCTATTGTCATTCTCAACCTAATTCCTCCAACGTTCAGCTGCAGCATTTTCCCTCTCTTCCCCTAGCAGGTCAAGGACTGGCATCTGGTTAGGTCCATGTTGGCCTTCCCCTGATGATACTAGTAAGCACTGGGTCCCTGGTGATCACACTATGGTATCAGCACACTATATATGGTCACTCCTGCCCATCTGCATGAAAGGTTGAAAAGTACTGCACTGTTAGAAGACTTGGCTAGTCTACTGTCCTGTTATTTTTTCTTCATGGCATTATAGCTTCATAGCATCATATTTTATGCCTTTCCTTAGCAATTGCATCAAAGTGTAGGGGTACAAAAATGCCACAAAGAGGTGCATTAATTTTATATCCCAAGTATTTTTTCACTATGTACATTATTTGCCATCCTCTCCATCACTAATATAATTCAATCTTTTAATATCTGGGAAGTCCCCTCCAAAGGAACACCTCAGTTGGATCATTATTTTTGAGATCTCATTCTCAGTTGCGAATGACCAGAAATTCTGTTTTATCAAGTACTGAGAATTAATCAGTCTCTCTGGGATAGATTCAAGCTAAGCAAGCTCAAAGGACTGATGTATAAAATTGGAATTATCATTTATTCATTTATAACTTAAAAAAACCGCTTTCAAGTAGACTAAATGTCTACATTTAATGGTTAGCATATTCTGTCCCAGTGGAAAAGCTACATGGGTAGTCAAATTAAAATATGAAGATTGCTTGATGAGTGTAATATCAGAACACCAGGAAACAGACAATCTAGTAGTGTCCTTGGCAGAGGTAACTAGAGGCTTTCTCTCCTGCTCTGGTGATACACCTTCCTTGGAGGGCAAACAGTCATATTTTTGAGGGAGAATACCCTTTCAAATAAATAATAATATTACAGACTAATCAAATACCCTCTTGGAAACATGTTTTCTTTTCTTACAATATAAATATCTTTTTTTATTCACATATTTTTAAAAATTAATACAATAAGTTAGACTGTACCATTTTTTAATTAAGTGAGTAAGACCTCATTTTACAATAACCTATTTGTCTCTAACATTGAAATATCACTAGAAATAGAGGATGGGGTATTTTCAATGATAACAGTAAAAATCACAGTAAAACAAAAACCTCTGGACCATCTCTTGTTTTACAGGTGGGATTATATATAGTTTGTTCTTATTTACAGATGAAACTTCAGTTAACAAAACAGCTTGGGTTTATGTTCTCTGGCAACCGATTATTCTTGATTAACTTTAAGGGAAAGCAAAATACTTTAAAACCACATCAGAAAACAGTTAAGTTTGATATCCACTTAAAATTTTGTTCACTCATATGGGGGTCTCACATGAATGGATAACTATCCTTATACAGAAGTCTTCAAATATTCCTACAGATCAGACTAATAGTTTGCTTTGAACATTGATCTTTTGCTCCAAATATAGAGCATGAATGATTAGGCCCTCAAAGTTCTACAGACATAAAATGTGGAAGTATTAATTTTAGAATATGTATAATGGTAGCTCAGTAAAATAACTTAAACATTGTCCATAAAACAGCTAACCTTAAAAATTCTTCTGTGATCATTCCTGAAAAAAATCTGTCATGAAATATGTTCCTAAATTATAGCCAATATTTTAAACTAATGTAATTTTGGGAAATATCTGCCAAAAATAATAACTTAAATGATTTGATAAGGTAGGTGTTGAGCTATTCTTTCTGAAGGTACAAAACAGGTCAAATTATCTATTAAGCTGGCTCCCATACCTGACAATCGGTATAAGCAATAGTAACCTATTTTTATTTCCTGAGGAGTAGAGAGGAAAAGATCAGAGAGTTGAGATTTGGGAAAGATGGAGGAGGCATACACTCAAATCATTTACCAAGGGTTTCAGACATTTAAAATCCTGCTAAAATTGTGGAAGGGGCTCCAGAGTACAATTCTATTTATAGGACATGTAATGATTATGTAATGTGTTATGGCATTTTGACAAAGCTTGTCTTTGAACCCATTTAGAAGGAATCTAACCCAAAGAGTTAACAAAGAGAAACTAATTGACTGGGAGAGAAACTTTCATATAAAAACAATTCTTACATTGTCATAATGGCAAAGAAACTTACAAGGGATATTTACTTAATTCAATTAATTTTATTTAATTGCACTAAAGTAGAATTCCTTGGAAAAAATGAAAAAGGGTCCATAGACTAAAATACACAGGATATATATCCTTCAATTATTACCCCTTATATAATAGAAATTCACTTGTAAGAGACATTTCTCTCATCTTGAACATAGGGAAAGGTATGTATAATTATTATTAATAGAAAATTATTTTTTATCCAGGCACACAGCAAGTAAATTCTTGAACAAATAGAAAAACTAAGTATTTTTACCACCTTACTATACTCACATATGTTAGTAAGTCCTGGAGAGTGGGGTCACATTCATTAAACATGGAAAGAAAAGGTTAAAGCTTGCTAGTATAAGCATACCTTATTTTATTGAGCTTCACTTCACAGACATCACATTATTTACAAAATGAAGGTTTGTGGCAACACTGTGTCAAGCAAGTTTTTCAGCATTTGCTCACTTCATGTCTCTGTGTCACATTTTGGTAATTCTCATAGTATTTCAAACTTTTGTCATTACTAGTATATTTGTTATGGTGACCTGTGATCAGTGATTATGACTTACTGAAAGCTCAAATGATGGTTGGCATTTTTTAGCAGTAAAGTAGTTTTTAATTAAGATACGTACATTATATTTTTAGACATGATACACACTAAATAGACTAAGTATCATATAAATGTAACTTTTATATGAACTGGGGAGTCAAAAATGTCACTTGACTGGCTTTATTGTGATATTTGCATTATTGTGGTGGTGTGGAATCAAACCCACAATATCTCCAAGGTGTTTCTATAACCCATTAATAGGAAATTACAGGAGAACTTCTTTCAAGATATCTGAGATGCAGTTTTATGAGCTTCCTTAAATTGTTTCCTATTCTTTAAATTATAGTTTATATGTTTTTTAAAAGATTTATTTATTTACTTGAGAGAGAGAGAATAAGCAGGGGGAGGGAGGAGGGAGAGAGAGAATCCTCAAGCAGACTCCCTGCTGAGCTTGGAGCAGACTCAGGCTCCATCCAAGACTCTGAGATCATAACCTCAGCCGAAATCAAGACTCAATGCCTTACTGATCGAGCCACCCAGGCGCCTCATAACTTACACGTTTATTGTCTTGATGATCAAAATTAGCTTTTTTTTTTTTTTTTAAGATTTTGTTTATTTATTTGTCAGAGAGAGAGAGAGCAAGCACAGGCAGACAGAGTGGCAGGCAGAGGCAGAGGGAGAAGCAGGCTCCCTGCCGAGCAAGGAGCCCGATGCGGGACTCGATCCCAGGACGCTGGGATCATGACCTGAGCCGAAGGCAGCTGCTTAACCAACTGAGCCACCCAGGCGTCCCCAAAATTAGCTCTTTTTAAAGAATTTAGTCCTCTCCATCCTCACTCTCTCCTGCCCCTAGCAATAATGTGTAGGAATTTCCTTTGTCATGGCATTACATGTGTTGTCAATTACGCCATCAACACTTCTCTGCTTTCATGCCTTGCCGTCTCCATGCCCATATTGCTGCAATCTCTATTGCAACGGGCACAGCTGCCTCTATTGTTGACAACACCTGATGTCCCACTTCTGCTTCCTTGTGTGTCACACTGTGGCTGGAGTCCCACATTGCTGCCTCTGATTGAAGTGCTTAAGGAATTGGCTGATTCTTAGGATACTGTGTTTACCATTGCTTTGTGAACTTCTGGAAAGTGGAGGCATGGTGAAGTGTGTGGTCCACATCTGCCTTCTCCTGGACAGGGGCAGCTTTTTGCTCCAATGACACCAGCATAGCCCATCACAATGAAATGCCTCTGATCCCCCAAATTCTCAGAGGAGGAAGCCACCTTCATGCAATCCCCAAATGCACATTTTTCTGTCGCACCATCAACTACTCATCATGGTACAATGGCTCCAATAAAACAATAATAATGTAGTATGGCTGGCACAGTCTTTTTATAAGGGCTTGGCTATCCAAGTGAATGTTCACAGATGTTCATATGTGAATACCCACTGTTTAACTTCTTAAAACTACAAAGTTTTAAGTTGTAAGCTAAATAAATGATATAACACTTCACAAACATTTTACTTTATGAATTGATTTCTAAACGAAGGGTCCCACAGAATATACATATGTATATGCTGCCACAGATGAATGGAACATTGAAAAGCCATTTTCCCATATTTCAGCAGCTTAAATCCACCTCTATTGGCCCTTTAATTTTGGCATCCAAAAATACAAAAATAATTATCATCAATGTAAGAAACTGAAAGTAAATAAACAGTAAAGGGCTATTGAAATTTAATTAAATTAATCAAGCAGTGTGTGTTTTGTTAAGAAGAATCGAACTTCTTAGAAAACCATATTAATAATGCTTTGTTGTTGCAAGAATGTAATAGTAGGTCCCTTGAGGACTGCATTCATCATGGTAAGCCTGATACGCTAACTCACACTAGTATTTTTTTTTCTCTCATAATTACAGGGTAGGAAAGCTCTAAAATCTTGAATTTAAGTGAAATATGTTTTCAAATTTCACATCTTTTGTGGATACATGAATTTAAAACATAAGAAAATCTTGTGTTTTAAGAGAATAAGTTTGTTATTGAGGCATTAACATTACTCTGCAGTTTGGTGGTGGCAAAAAAATGCAATTGCAATTAAGTGCAATTCAACTGGAAATTACCAAATCTAGCTTAGTTGCATTAACATAAGAATGTGAGTATATATCAAGTTAATTTGTGATAATTTTGAGCCATCTACTGGATTTAGAGACCAAATCATCCGCAGGGCTCACGTGTGCACCAGCCAGATGTGACTTCCCTCACATAGCCACAGAAACAGGGAAGTTGGGTCGTGGCAGTAGACTGAGGCTCCAGATGCTCCAGAACAAACCATGGGGAGAATAACTCCTGAAATATCAATGGAAATGTGACTGTTCAACATGGACAAGAGAAGAATCGTTTTAATCATAAGATTGAACTTCTAGTGGGTAGATTGTGGGACTATAATAACCAAAGAATTAATACAATGAAGACACATCATCATTACAGCTCAGCCTTGCCATTGTCATGACAGCCTCCAAAGAATCTATCTTTACAAAGAAGCATCATTTACTGTGACTGATGGATGAAGGATAAGGAACACGAAGGGTAGGGGACAATTTCCTGGGGGGCATTGTGTGATAAATTAGGATCTGGTACAATGCCATTGTCCTCTTTTAATCACCTCTTAACCATAACTCCTTGGATCCCAGTATTTGTAGTGTTAAGAAACTATGGCTGGACATCAGTTTAGCAGACATTCATAATGTGCCTACTCTGTGTTATTTCAGACTGAAAATGGATAGCAATACCCTTAATATTAGTTTCTCTTGGGGTGCCTGGATAGTTCAGTTGATTAAGCGACTGCCTTCAGTTCAGGTCATGATCCTGGAGTCCCAGCACCGAGTCCTGAATCAGGCTCCCAGCTCCATGGGGAGTGTACTTCTCCCTCTGACCTTCACCCCTCTCATGCTCTCTCTCTCTTTCTCTCTCAAATAAATAAATAAAATCTTTGAAAAAAATGTTTTTCTTTACTGACATCTGCTCAATTTTTATTGAAGAATTCAGGACAAACAATATTATGGGTACATTCAGTTTAATTTTGTGCATCTATGTATTTTTGGTATTTCTTTTTTTAAAAAAGCAGTTAGAACTTAGGAGGAAATTGTAGAAATCTAATTGCTATATCATTTAATGTTCCTTAAATAAGCAAAGGCATAAAAATCATTTTTCTGTGCTGTCTATAAACACTTTATATTTTTAGTTTTGATACATGATACTTGCTCTCGACATGATTGAGAACATGTTGAATGGCACCAAGAATTTTTTTCTTATTTATTCATTTATTTATATTAAATAAGATCATAAAATGAAGTTTGAATGACTTTATGGAAATTTCCATACCTTGTGTGAGCATGTATATATGGGAATAGGATAGGGAATGCCTCATATCCTTTTTATTAACCTAAAAACAGATTTTTGCCTTTTTTAATTTAAAAAATAGGTATGCTTTTATTTCTTTGAAGCAGAAGTGTATTGCTACACTTACTACATCTATACATGCATCATCGTCTTAGCAGTTTGTGAGTTATAACTATGAGAAGAAAGATCTCCAGTGTTTATGCCAGTCCTGCAGCAGAAGATAAGAACTAAGGGAACTTCTGTATAGGCCCCACAGCCTGATCACTCACCAGTGGGATGGTGGTAGTTTGAGATTAAAAAAGAATTTCAAGTCAAACTTTTCCATGGCAGACTTAATTGGAAACATTTTTAAAGTTGATAATCTAGATAATTATGCAACTTCTTATCTTTCACCTGTAGCCATGGCCTTGCCAAATTTATAAGATAAATGCAAAAGAAATTGAAAGTTTGACATACTTCAGCTTATTAGAACTCAGTTTTCCTTAACAGTAATATGCTGGGTGCAATCTTCGTTTATTCTTTGTCTTCAAAAAACTAGCACACAAAGACCTCATAGAGCGATAAGAACAAGGCAAAAAAAAAAAAAAAAAAGGTATGAGTAATGGATAAGATTCTTAACACATCCAATTTCCTTTCACTGCCTTCCTCTTTTTCTCCCTGCACTAGCCATCTAAGCATAAGAGTTGCTATATTTAATAATCATACTTTGGGAAAAATGATGACGGTTGTGCTGTCATTTTTTAAAAACTTGAACACATGAGTCATTTAAAAAATGAAAGGATAATTTGAGTATGTGAGGGAATTTAGGCAGCCAGGAGATGGGTGAAAGTAAGCAGACTCGTGAGGTAAGAATACCACTTAAAGCATTGACTGAGATCATTTTCACATTTTTTTTAAGATTTTATTTATTTATTTATAGAAAGAGAGGGAACACAAGCAGGGGAGTGGGAGAGGGAGAAGCAGGCTTCCCACTAAGCAGAGAGCCCGATACAGGACCCAGGACCCTGGGATCATGACCTGAGTCAAAAGCAGATGTTTAAAGACTGAACCACCCAGGTGCCCTCATTTTAAGCTTTCTAAACTGGAAGCTATGATGAGAAGTCCTGAATTTACCCATTCAAAAGGCTAACACGGGCTTTGATGCACCTAAAACAACCCACGAGAGAGCTAAATAGTAATTAGATGTAGGCCTCAGTTGGCAGGTCCTTTTTACAGTAGCAACTGAGTTCCTGGTGTTATAATTAATTTTTTTTTAAAAAGGAACTAGAGTTCATTTTACTTAATTGCCTCCAATCAGTAAAACTGGCTGAACTATCCACTGGTAGAATCCACTCCAGACTAAACCTTACTTTATTTTATTTTATTACTTTATTTTTTTTTTAATTTTATTTATTTATTTGACACAGAGATAGTGAGAGCAAGAACACAAGCAGGGGGAGTGGGAGAGGGAGAAGCAGGCTTCCTGCTGAGCAGGGCGCCTAATGTGGGGTTATATCCCAGGATCCTGGATCATGACCTGAGCTGAAGGCAGAGGCTTAATAACTGAGCCACCCAGGCACCCCTAAACCATATTTTAAAATTAAAAGATAACAAAAGAAAAGGAATGCCTATCACACACCTTCAGAGGATGTTAGGAAAATACATTTCTGTATGATTTTTCCAAATACTGTACTTCCTTTTGTATTATAACATATAGCTCAGTATGCATTGGTCTTTGTTGTCAATTTGTTGCGTATTACAGTAGAGCATACTATAGTGTAAGCATTAGAAGGCCTAATTCAAAAGCCTCCTCCATACCTCTGTTGAAATTACAGTAATTCAGTGCAGTGACAAGTATTCCTCACTTAAAAGCATTAAAAAATATATTCCCCAATCAATCTACTATCCTCACTGCCATGGTTTATAAACCATGGTTTATAGACCAAATAGGACACTGACCTAACACTATTCCAGACTAGTTAAGCCTTCAAACTCCCAAGTTGGGTATCTTGATTGCAGGAGAATATACTAGAAACCTAAGTAGAATTTGAAGACGGCAAATGCATCTCTTCAAACTAGTAAATTTGGCCCCAAGCAGCATGGTTCAAGTAAGTGGTTCTCAAAGTGTGTTCCCTGGGCTGCAGGAATCAGTATCACCTAGAGCTTCTTAGAAATGCAAATTCTCATGTCCCATCCTAGCTCTAATAAATTAAAAACTCTGAGTTTTAACAAACCTCCAAGTGATTCTGATGCATGCTTCAATGTGAGAACTACAGTCCTAAAAGCAAACAAGTTGATAATTTATAACTTTTTATCATATGAAAGACAACGGTGCTTTTGTGGCTCAAAAAATGGACTTTAAACACAGTCTCAAAAGAGAAGTTTTTAAAAATGACATGAACAATGTGCAAACGAGGGCTGTATCACAGACATTTAGTTTGGTGTATGAATGGCAAGGAGAGGTCATCAAAGGAGAAATGAAAGAGAGAAATAAGATGGCAATGGGGACCACTCAACACCATTGGGGAGAAAAGAAAACCAAAGGAAATAAGATAAAAATGAATATTGATTTTCCTTTCTTCCTGGTTAAAACCTGGAAGCTTCCAGTCATATGGGAGCTTCAGGTGGAGTGCCTGTCTACTCATGGCCTATGGATACTACATAGCTGGAGACCAAAAATGATACTTTAAGCTAAGACACATTTGAGGTTTTGCTTGCCCACCTCTGAGACTTTGTTTGTGTTATATCGCCAGACTAAATAGTTCTCATATAGGTCAAATCCCTGAAGAAATTTCCAGAAGAAATAAGTTGAATGCCCTGAACTGAAAGATCAGCATACCTCATAGACTTGCAGACCAGGCCAGGCCAGGGCTGCATGGAACACCCCTGGTTGTAGGTGAGGTAAAGAGCTTTTAAATATGTGGCTTCCGAGAACTAGTTTCCACCAAATACAAGCCATTAAATCTTTAGCAAGTATGATAAATAGAATTCTTTCTTAATCAAACACTTTACATGAAACCAGGGTGAGTGGAGCCCCAACATATTCAGTATTTCTGGAAGGATTTGTAAAGCAGAAACATCAACTTCACAAAATTATCTGAAAATCATTACTTGTAAGAAGTTTCCATAAAATATACAGGTAGTTAATAAATACCATGAAAATAAAAACAGTGTGACTACCTCAATATACACAATATTTACTTGGACATCTGTGCTTCAGTATGTTTGTTTCATATTTACTCCACTTCTTTACCTTTCCCTCTACAGATGCTCTACTTTTCAGAATCTTTTTTTCTGCCAAATATTAAATCTAATCACAAATTTCTTCTCATAAACATATTATGAAAGTTTTTCAGCCAAAATTTCTAACCAAATATTTAAACATGTAGAACATCATCGAGGAGTGAAATAATACAGCTCTCTGTAAGAGAGGGTAAGACAAGTAAAATACTTGTAGTACTTACTATGAATTAAATATGTCCAATTCACTCAACTGGCAGGCATTGTTACCCCCAGTTTTAACGGATGAGAAAATGAGAACTCGTGAGGTTAAGCTAATTGCCCAGGACAATGAAATCATAATATGCCAATGCAGCATTAGAGCTCAGGAAAGTAGGTGTAAAACCAAAGCACATGCTTTTTCTACTACACCAAAAAAATGAACATCAATAACATTAACAATCAATAGATAGAAGGAATTAAATACTCATCATTTATAGTTTTATAAATCATTTACTGTTTTAAATGTTGTAATTCGGGGCACCTGGGTGGCTCAGTGGGTTAAAGCCTCTGCCTTTGGCTCAGGTCATGATCTCAGGGTCCTGGAATAGAGCCCCGCATCGGGCTCTCTGCTCAGCGGGGAGCCTGCTCCCCCCTCTCTTTCTCTGCCTGCCTCTCAGCCTACTTGTGATCTCTGTCTGTCAGATAAATAAATAAATCTTTAAAAAAAATTAGATAAATGTTGTAATTCAGTTTTGTCCAATGAGAATATGATGTAAGCTACATATATATGTGTAAATTTTCTGGCAGCCCTATTTAAAAAAATAAAATAAATAAAATAAAAAGGAAATGTGACATGTTTTAAAAATATTTTTTATTTAATCCACTATATCCAAAATAGCATGATATCAATATGTAATCAATACAAAAAGTATTAATGAGATATTTTACTTTTTTATATATTCAATCTTTGAAATCAGTGTATATTTTATACTTATACCGCATCTCAGTTTGAACTACCCATGTGGGTAACTGGTGAGAGTAGACAGCTCAGCTTTATTATTGAATACCCGCTATCTATGCAATACAGGATTAGGTTTTACAGCGCACAGATAATAAGAATGTGGTTTCTATCCTCATGGTTCCTTTAATTTTCTTGGAAAAAAATAACCCTACCCCTTTCCTTAGCCCCCCCCCCCCAAAATTAATGAGCTGCCATGGACTGATTTCTTTTGTGAGGAATTTTCCTTTACCAGCAAAAGACACATGACTTTTGTACAGTTAATGAGGTTCCGATTAAGAAAAATGAAAGAAAAAATAATAACACCGACAAAATAAAAGTGAAAAAAAAAAAAAAAGATGTGATGGATTTCCAATGCCTAAAGGTTAAAATGTTGCAGGTTTAAGAAAAAGCTGCAAAAAGATTATGCTAAGATTGGTATTCAGTTAATGAACTGTGAAGACTCCCTTAACAGAGAAAAATGAAAGAAGTAATGGTGTTAAAAGAGTTCCTAGCAGCCTGACCAGAGGGCTTCAAGTACTGGTTAATTGTCAGACTCCAGAGGGGAGTAAAACAGGCAGATGAGCGTGCTGCTAGAAAGATGAGCAGTTGCCTTCTAGCCTTCAAGAAGAAGAAGGTAAGTTTGGTTAAAAAAAATTAAAAAATAAAGAAATCATGAAAGGAAAGAAAAAGAAAGAAAAGCAGTTCATTCAGTATTGAATACAGCATCACTCATTAAGTTACGAGATATATTTATAGCTCTTAATAAGAAGGTCAGGACCATCAAAACACCATTGACTCCAGCTCTCTATCAAGCTCTTACTGATGACCATGGTCTGGTATCCTAACCAAGGCCCACATCCAGCTGGATATGTACCTTCCTCTGCTGAGAAGTCCCCTAGAAGCCTCAAGTAACAAATTCATCCAATCAATGGAAATTTATTGCAAGTATAGTGGGCGTTAGGCACCATGTTGTTTAATGAGGGATCACAAATTGAATACAGGTGTGCAAAAAAGTCTGCGAGGACATAATGATGACTGTTTCTGCCACAGCCTGAGAGCAGATGGTACCCAGGATGGTTTCATAGAGGAAGTAGGAGGTGGGGCTTGAAGTACAGGTTTTCTTTGGGGAGAAAGGCAAGCACTGGCAAAGTGGGAAAGACTGATACAGAGAGAAGCTTCTGCCCTGAATTTCCCACCCTGGGTCAAACACCAATAAAATAACTATGCATCTTGGTTTGCCTAGGACAATCCAAGTTTCCTTCTATCCTGACAGGACTATTAATTTTATCCTTTATTCTCCAAGTGCCTCATTTGAACAGTAAACTTATCTGTCAAGTATCAGAACCCTTGTTGAGAAATATAAACTCTTTTTCACCAAACTGTATATGAAGACATAATAATCAACAACTTACTGATATGTGTAACTTGATCAAATGCATGCACAAAGCATGTTTTTAGAGTCTCACAGACATGGCAGAGGAAGTGACCTAGTGGTTATGTATGTGTGTGCATTTATATGTTATATGTAGCTAACTAAGTACATATATCCTGTCTCATAGTGTTAAGTGTGATGAAAAGAATTAAAAAAGCATAAAGAGGACAGGGTGACAGCTGGGGGGATGAATGCTATTTTATGCATGATGGTCAGTGAAGGCATTTCTCAAAAGGTACAATTTAACAAGAAACCAGGATGACATGAGGAAGCAAGCAGGGGACAGCAAAGGGAGAAGTGGCCAGGGCAGAGGAAACATTAAGTGCAAAAGCCCCAAGATGAGAGAAGTCTTGGCACGTTTGAGGAATAGCAAGGTGGCCAGCATGGCTAGAGAGGAGAAAGTGAGGGGGAAAGTGATTATAAATGAAGCCAGAGAGATTGCCAAGGGCCAGGTTAAAGAAGGCCCCTTAAGTCCCTGTGAGCAAATTTGGGTTGGTTTTGGGACATATGGAAATCCACTGGGAGAATTTTGAGTGGTGGAATGGCGGAATCTGACTTGGATTTTAGAGGAACCACTCTAGCTGACTGAAGCGAAGAGGGACAAGAATGCTTAGCATGCCCAAGCATTTTGGTTAATGTTTTTTAACTAAAAACTTAGAGTCATACTTCATTATTTCCTTTTATGCCATTGCTTTATTTCAATATTCTTTTCATTTAAACAAGTATTTGTCCATTCTAGTGTAATTGATTTCCTGCCTTGGAAAGCATACACCGGCGATAGAACTTTCACCATTCATACTCTAGATTCAATGCGACTGAATGGAATAAGCTTTCCCATGTCCTCATGCTAGGGAATTAAAAACATTAGATTGTTAACTTAAAGAAATAAAGTGCACCCTGGGGCGCCTGGGTGGCTCAGTGGGTTAAGCCGCTGCCTTCGGCTCAGGTCATGATCTCAGGGTCCTGGGATCGAGCCCCGCATCGGGCTCTCTGCTCAGCGGGGAGCCTGCTTCCTCCTCTCTCTCTACCTGCCTCTCTGCCTGCTTGTGATCTCTCTCTGTCAAATAAATAAATAAAATCTTAAAAAAAAAAAAAAAAAAAAAGAAATAAAGTGCACCCTCCCATCATTCCTTTTTGAAAAACCTTTCCTTATAATACTTGCCCTTGAAGTTCCAATATCCCTCACTTTCTATACCTGTCCTGAATCCAGCATAACCCATGTTAGCCTATTCTCACTAGACCACTCTCTATTCTAACCTAGACCTTGTTTCACTTTCTGATCACAATGTATCTCCTTTATGGCCTGTCAAGGCTGGGGAGGATCTGCGATGGGTCTGTGATACTATCATATTTGCAAGCTAACAAGTTAGCCTGCCTCCGTTTCACAGGTGCTGGCAGAGAATATGAGACCCCTGGGTCAGAGACAAAAGGCTTTATTACAGCACAGCAAGGAGCATGACCTTAACGGCCACATTAATTCCTTTTGACCCCCAAGTCACATGGAGATGATACCTAGCAGCCTAGGTGGATGCTGTCTATACAGCAGGCTTTTGGTGAGAAACCACCCAGCTTAAGAAACCCCAGTCTTTTATAATGGGCTGAAAGCAAACCTATGGGACCTTTGCTGTGATGGAACACGTTATCTTCATCATGGTGAACAGAAAGCGATTCTCTGCTCTGGAACCAGACTCTATCTTCCAAGGCAGTTTGCTATACAAACATCTTTGGAAAGATCCTCCAGAACAAAAGGCCGTTAGCCCCGTCACTTTCAAGACATGCAGAAACATAAGAGACCCATGGACATTGTTTCTTAAAAATGGATAATTATTGGCTAGTACCTGGGGTACCTGTAACTTAGCAAAGGATCTCTGGGCCTCTAAGGGAATAAAATATGATGAGATGAAACTCTGGTGCTGGGAATTAAGTGAAAGTGCTAAGGGGAAAGAGGCCTTTTTCAATACACTTTGATTTGGAAGATGTAAATTGGCACCTCATCAGCCAAAAAGTATTAAGAAATCGTGCCTTCTACCAGGAAGCTCATTATATGAAAATATCCCACTGATATCCAGGAAGCAAAATGTTCCCTAATGTTATTCATTTTAAATAAATATTATGTCAATTAACTGGTATATAATTCAATGGCAGCTTTCTGCAAGTTATAAATATTCAAATGCACATTTTTTAACTGAAAATCATTTCCTAGTGTATGTTTATTTTTAAGTGTGCAAATGTTGGCTCTGTGTTACTTAACTTCTAACGTAGGTTTCATATTAGTTAACATAGAAGATCATATTAGTTAATCCTAACTAATAATTCTTGCATAACATAAATATTTTTCTACTTTATTAATAAATACCTCATTTTCAGATAATGGTTCCTTTAAAGAAATTCAAAGCTTAGCAGCAATAATCTCATGGTCTTAAAAGAGTCACTGAGATAAAGGATACTATTTACAAGTTGGTTGAGGGAAGTTCTGAAATGTTCTTATTGTAGTCTAACCTTAAACAAGTGGTACAAATCAGTAACTAAATATCAAAGAAATTGAATTAAAAGGAGTCTTTTAGGATTCCATTTATGGAGAATGAATGCTACCACTATATTTTCTAAATGATGATTTACCAAAAAGAGCAAAATTTGGAAATATTCTGTTATTAAACTATCATCTTTAAAAACTGGTCATTAATTAACTCTTTTTTCCTTCACCCTTCTGTCATATGCTGTAAAGTCTTAAAAGTGAAAAACTAGTATGTGTATCAAGACACATCTAGACACATCAAGAAAGGACACAAATTAAGATTCCATACTATTTACTCTAATGTATAACTCGTTACGTGCTATATGTAGTAAATAAATATCTTATACATTATCTCATTTAATTATTTAGACAAACCTAAAAAAATACTTTTTCCTCATGATTAAGGGAACTCAGAAGTTTGTTTTCTTCCTCAAGGAAATGCAGCTAGATGGTCAAAGAGCTTGGACCCAAATCTTCACTTATCTCGTGATCAAGTTTGATCAAGTAGCCATTTCTCTAACCTATTATATCACAAAAAGAAATGAGGAATTATATTGTACTAAATTTCCTGGGACCTATTTCATAATCTCTTATTTTCAAATCCCCGTTTTTCACTTTTTTGTTGACAAGAAAATGTTTAGGCATGCATTTGCATTAAGATCTAAAAGAGAAGAGAAAGGGGTTTTTGTTTTCTTCATTGGAATTCAGAATAGATCCTGGCACTTTGGATTAAGAACAGCTATCTCTTGTTGAAGTTAATTGGACACTCTGTATCTGGTTCTCAAATTACATCAATTAGAAACAATTAAGACAGCATTAACAGAGATTAGAAATAGTTACCTATTTCAGGACTGTTTCTGTGTAAAAATGCCCTTACATTTAATTTCACAGCGGTGAAAGACAGATGAATAACTAATTGAGTGCTGTGACACATCCAAGCTCAAAAAGCCCACATGGATCTTGGGTGGTTAGCAGAGTTAGAGGGCTTCTATTTTTAATGTAAAGTAGCAAGAATCACGAGTTTTATGCCAAAAACAGCCTGGTCTATGATCTAGGAAAACATCAACCACATAGACTTTGTCATTATGAAGTCATATGAAGATAATAATACTGACAGATAAATGTTGGCTGAAGGAGGTCAGCATGATGGCTCATTCCTCCTTTATCACAGGAATAGAAATGAGCAATGAAACTGTTCCATCCAGGAGGAGAATTAAAGCCTCTTTTAGCTGAACTCAAGATTCTTTCAGCTGGGACCTCTCATATCACTTCAGGTGATGTGCAAGAGCCCAGGCTTGGGATGGAAAATTCCATTACTTAGTTGCTTCTTGGGACTAGACAATGGAGAATACAAAATGTTCGTAGAAGATCAAGGTCAAATTACTTTTTCTCCATGGTGGGAGAGAGAAGAAAGAAAGAGAGGGAGGGAGAGAGGGAATGTGGGAAGGAAAGGGAGGGAGAGAGAGAGATTATGTGTTTCTCTCATTAATATGATAAGGTAGTTGAGCTGATACCAAGTAGATGCTTAATATGAATCTGTGGTAGAGGAGGGTGTGGCATTTAGATATTGAGTGTTGTGGTGATCATACTCATTCCACAGCATGTTCTCATCACCAGCCCATGCAACTTCCTCCCACTGTTTTATTTTATATTTTTTCTCACTGTCATTACCAACCCCTATTCCCCTCTATACCTACAAGAATTCACATAGTAGCCTGATATTTCCTTTTGTATGCATATATCTTTATGTAATAAGTAGCATGGTTTAATTTTGAATGATATTATTCTACAAATTTCATTCTATTTCTTTTTTCACCTATCACTAGAAATCTAGTTATGTTTTGGGTGAGAGTGGACATCTCTGTACTATTAAATGAGTCCATCAATAATAATGTCTCTAGTTATTCTAATTTTATATTATTCAAACTTTAATAAAGCTTTTCATACTATTATAAGTGCTATTTCGCTTTTCTTCTATTGACTGTTAATTTACCACTTTTAGACAGGAATACTACAACCAAGTTTCATTAAAGTTCTACATTAGCATAAACCATCCCACTGTCTCCTCTAAGACATATTAATATCCTAGAGATACTTGAATTATTATATTTATTATCTTTACTTTTCACTTGTGAAGGAAGTACTGGAAAGATACAGTTATTTAGAAGAGCAAGTAGTTTGCTTGGAAAGAAGTTTTGCCAGAGAGTCCAGGCTTCAAAGAAGTTGATCTCCAAATTAAAAAAGAAATAAAAAGAAATTTAAAAAATAGAACTCTAAAAGATAACAAATATTACCTTATGGTTAGTCAATTTATGATGAAAGTTAGCAATTTTCTCCAAATATATATTATATTTGCAATTGTTTTCCTATATTTAGACATTTCCACCGTGAAACTCAGGGATAAAGTTATATTTCTAGGAAGTCAGTTGGTAACTTTCCAGAAATTTTAAAGTTTAATTTATTTTGGAGACTCGAACCATACAGGTTTGACTTGTTTTTTGTGGGGAGGTATTGTATCTCAGTTTCAAAAGTTCCTTTTTTACCAGCCCCCACAACTATTGTGTGTGATGTGCACACTGACATAGGATAGAGGTTAAGTAAGGTGTCAGATCTGCAGCCATATTAAAAGCCACAAATTCAATGAATAGACAACCAATTTTAAACAAGTCATTCTTAATTGCAGATTTTTCTTAAATCTGATTAGCCCCTTTTTTATTTCCAAAGTAGCAATAGTTTTAAATTGTTGTGATTATAAAATAATGCATTTTTCAGAGGTCTTTTTTTTTTTTCCTCCAGAAGCATTCTTAGGTACCCTGAAATAGTTTAGCTGATTTAAGCCAGATACACCTCTGTACCTGAATCCATCATGGTCTAAATTGACATCTCCATACCCCAAGACAACAACTTGCAGAGTTACAAGTTAAATGTGCTTTCCAGTAGGACACGAAAAACCATAACCTAAGGACAGCAATCATTTACTAATTTATTTGACAAGTATTTCCTCAGTGCCTACAGATGTGTAGTGCTATTCTAGGCATTGGAGATTCAGCTTTTATAAAGTAAGAATAAATCTGTATCTTATCTGGAGAACTAGAGAATAATGCAAAATAAAGTAGTAACTCAACTCATAAAAACCAATAATATTTAATTTCTTTTTTTACTTGATATCTTCTAAAACTTCAAACCAGATCATACTGACATCTAAGAATAGGCTGAGAATTTATTCTTTGGGAAAACACAAGTCTAAATTTCAAAATAAACAAACAGTTATTGTGTCATCCTGTATCATCAATCCTTTTGTCTGTTTAGGTCATCTCAACTCCAAGAATTTCTCCCCCTGATGGTTTTGCTTCTAGTTAAATTCACTTTCCTCATAATGTTTTATGACATTTCTCAGTGATTAAATTTAGAGCAAATTTAAAAGTCCTAATCTTTTAGCTAGATTGGGTAGAGATATAGCTATAAACTTAAAGGTGGAATTTATCAGAGGTCTTTTAGTTTTTCTTCCATTTGTGGGAGTGTAAATCTTTATATTGTCTAAGTTTATTCTACTCAACCATACAGTTCTAACAAAATCACTAATTATTCTGTGCCTTTACAAAGTCTCCTTAACTGAAAATCAATAACTCAACTTCATTTTAAATTTGAGATAATAAAATAAGCTTATATTTATTGCTCCATGGTAGAAGATACAGAATGGTCATTTTTGCCACAAATAGTTACTGGGTGCATACTTATCTGGGCACTGGAGACTTAGCAGTGCACAAGTTAGACAATGAGTTTCCTTTAATGAAACCCATATTCTGTTTTTTTGCTGGGGAGAGGAGTTGAGCTTACAAAATAAATCAGTGAACAAGCAACATCATTCATGATGATATGAAGAAGTGTCATGAGATGGTGTGCTAGGGAATGAATAAAATTCTTTTAGATATGAAGAGAAAGCATCTGTGAAAATTGATTGACCAGAGGCGGTATCCATGGGAAGAGCTAGTGGCAGATCTGAGGCACAGCATTCCAGGCAGGGAAGAAAGTCTAGGAAGGGATCTTGGTGTACTAAGGTCAACAAAAGAAGGACAACGTGGCCGGAGCAGTAAGCCATGGGGGGGCACCCAAAATCAAGTCAGAGGATGGAAAGGTGGACAATGACGGTGGTGTGATAGGAGATGTAAAACAATACCAGAGTCTTTTAAGTGCATACTCAGGGGCAAGTCCCCGGGGTCTGGGTGCTTTTTATCAGTGTGCAGCAGCCTGTTCCAAGGCGTTGCTGCATTTCTCTGCCACTGCTGCAACTTCTATCTGCAGAGAGTGTTGTTCTCTAGAAACATCACCTTCGTTATCACTGTACTGTGAGTAGGTGGCAGTGTCATTACGCCAGCCTTCATGAGAGAGAAATTATGAAAGGCACAGAGTGCAGTGTTTGGGAAATTCCTGTAGTCACCAGCCCAGGAGGAGGGAGGGAAGGAACCTGGGCTGTTTTTCTGCTTACTGCTAAGGCTCAGAGAATACCGGAAGCCCAGGGTTCTAACCCCTTCCCTTCTGGTGTGGCCCCAGAAATGCGGGAGTCCTGAAGAATCTGACTCCTGCTCAGTGGCAGACCAGGACAGTGATGACACAGATTTCTGTCTAGACATGAAACATCACAGGACTCCCATTCAAGATGCAAATAATCTTCCATTTGAGTTGCATCAGAACAATGTTTCTTTGGTAGCATTTTAGGGTGGTGATGGGAATCAAATCGTGAGTGCAAACAATGAAGTGTGATAGAAAATGTCTTCCAAGATGGAAATTTTTTTTTCTTTTGCCCAACCTTATAAGACAGAGACAGAGGTAGAGACAAACATTCATTGCACAGATGTTTCCCCTAATCAATATCTCATGTAGACAGCACACTCTTCAAACAACATGCATGTTAGAGTAAACACCACAAGGAAAGATATGTATCTTTTTTACCTGTACAGGTATCTTTTATTCTCTGCTACCTATTATTTATTATAAACTAAACAGTTTTGAAGGGCACTGTCTCTTATTCAAAAAGGAATATCACAGGACACATTTTTTATATGTGGCATCAGAAGTCTGATTGCCTCTTTTTCATTTTTCTAATAAAGAAAGCAATTGGACTTCTTATAATGTGAGATAAATTTCCTTGTTTTTCAAAAAAAGAAAGGAAGGAAGGAAGGAAGGAAGGAGAAGGAAAGAAAGAAAGAAAGAAAGATCGATCAGTTGCTAGAATCACATAATTGTGACAGGCCGGAGCACAAACACAATGCCAGAACTCAACAGAAGCAGGGGGAGAACTTTACATGTCTCTTCCCCAGTACAAAATTTGGAAGTCTATAATTCAAGAAGCTGAGGTGGGGGTTACTGAAAGCAAAAGATATACTTGATTACTGAAGGGACCCGGTTGAAAACATATAGGCTCTATCTCTGTTGCAACCAACTTATCTCTCTTCTAGAATTTCTTCCTCAAAGACTCCTCAACCTAACACACATTTTTTGAACTCATCAGAGTAGAGCTATCCATTAGTTTCTAGGGCAATTGTTTTTTATCCAACATAATACTTTACAAATTATAAAAGGCATACAGAGTTCACAGTTATTATTCATTATGTCTATAGCTCTCATGAGTTATAAAGTACTTTATAATTGCTTTTTGTTAATTATGAGATTAACTTTTTTAAAATAAAAGAACAAAGGCAGAATAACCAGGACTACATTTGACAAACATTAAAAATGTAAAATTATTTAGAGCATTTTAACATTTAGGATAATATATTTACCTAGAAATTTATAATGTGAAGGACCAAATCTGATGAACATTTACCTTCTGACCATTAAGAATCTATAAGCTATTTCACTTTTTATTCTGATTATAACATATGTATAAATTAGTTGCCTTTGAATTGGAAATGCTGTGAGAAAGTTGAATCCTGGTAATTTTGATTTCTTTTCCTCCTACAGGATATTTCCAATATGTCCTTCAATAAAGATAGCAAATTAAGTTAGAAATTATTAACTAACTGGAAAGACAGAGATAAAGCTACATCATTCTTAAATCTACCTGAATCCTCAATGAAAATAGAGTAACTTAAAGAAGAAAGGCAAAAATCAAAGGAGCATATCTAAAATGATACTAGGTGCTAAGGAAAAAAAAGAGCCTGCAACTTAATTTTAATATTGAACATTAAAGTGAAACAATAGATAATAACCCAAAAAGAGGGAACTAAAGTATTATAAGGGTACAATCATAAAGGTAGCCATTGAAACAAAAATACAACCCATCTTTAAAAAAAGAAAAATAACTAGAGAAATCAAATAAAAATAGAAAACTTAAGGAATGAGCATATTATGTATCTAATGATTGCATATATGTGTGTGTGTGTGTGTGTTTACCAGTTTAAAAATGAAAGGATATACATATATATATAACTAGTAAATATATGTAACTATATATATTTAAATTACTATATATATATAGGGGGTTTTAGATTGACTTTAAAAACATTATGTATACACAGAAAATTAAATTTAAAAGACATCCCTAAAACTATAAAATGAGACAAATCAACCCAAATGTTTCTCTGATTGGTAGCATGACCACAGAGAAAGCAACTTTTTTTTTTCATATATTAAGGCAGAGTAACTTGGTAAGTTATTTCTAGAGGGATATATCCTAAAGACAAAAGGAAGTATAAAGAAAAAGACCTGTTTCACTTATCATATTTTTTCTGGTAGCATTGGCATTATTATTCTGATAATAATGGAATACAGCATGTATGGTACAGCATAAAGTAAATGAGTATATGGTACTCAAATTTAATCATTCCTAGAGTGGTTGTCAGGATTCTAGTGGGAGAAAGGAGAAACAGATGCAAATAGAAGAAATTAATTAAAGCTCAATAGTGTACATTTTTTTAATTTATTTTCAGCATAACAGTATTCATTGTTTTTTTCACCACACACAGTGCTCCATGCAATCTATGCCCTCTCTAATACCCACCACCTGGTATACATTTTAATTGAAGTTCTCTATATTTATTCTTTAGTATTTCATCTTAAAAAAATATTTAGTTCCCTTCCTCTGTCCACTGAAGAAATCTGGAAATATTAGTGGGCTAATAGCAATGAACACCCTTAAGGGGTAGGAGTAGATAAGACTTTTCAAACATCATTTTTTACTAAAAGAAACAAGGGGTTTTGGAGTAATGGCTAATTCCAGTGCTGAGACATAGCTAGAAACACTTGTTGCGCCAAACAACAAGAAACACATCAAAATCTACAAAGCCTGTATCTAAAGGACTCAAAGGAAATTTGACTTTCCCACTGACCAAAGTTGGGACACTGTGAGTAATAGTAATAATAATAATAATAATAATAGTTGAAATGTATTAGAAAGGACAAAGACATTTAACTTATTAGCTCATTATGATCCAAAAAAGAAAAGAAGTTACTGTTGATGGGTATCAATGAACTAAGTTACTGTTTTGAAAACTGGTAAGTAAAAGAAACAAATTAGGCATTTGTACCGACTTCCCTATACCAATTGTTCCACTTGTTAACAAATAGCAAAGGAAGAGAAATTTCTCTTGATAGAAATATTTTAGGTAACAAAAGAGTTAGTTTTAGCATGTCATTTTTACATTAATCCATGATTTGATCTAGAAACTAAACACTAAGAGGTGCTGACATACCAAAAACATAGGTAATCAGATATTGTTTCAAGATCAAGCCACCATTTTTAAAAAAGTTTTGCCAACAATGTAGAACCTAAATCCTATTACTTTCTTATATTCAATGAGCAATTTACAAGACATGCAGAGGACAGAACAGACAATATGAAGCCATAGGAATGTAGTCTAGCAAAATCCAGACTTTGCAAAGATCCACATAACAAATGATGAAGCTTCTTTAACAATAGATTACAAGGGAAAATGGTACAGAAGAGACCTGTAACATAGAAGGAAATTAAATATCACATTAATCAATTTCGGTGTGGAACTTATTTTTGTCTTGGTTTAAACAAAGATAAAAACAAAGGGTTTATGGATTTTCGGAGTCAAGATGGCGGAGAAGTAGCAGGCTGAGACTACTTCAGGTAGTGGGAGATCAGCTAGATAGCTTATCTAAAGATTACAAACACCTACAAATCCAACGGGAGATCGAAGAGAAGAAGAACAGCAACTCTAGAAACAGAAAATCAACCACTTTCTGAAAGGTAGGACTGGCGGAGAAGTGAATCCAAAGCGACGGGAAGATAGACCGCGGGGGGAGGGGCCGGCTCCCGGCAAGCGGCGGAGCAATGGAGCACAAAATCGGGACTTTTAAAAGTCTGTTCCGCTGAGGGACATCGCTCCAGAGGCTTAACCGGGGTGAAGCCCACGCAGGGTCAGCGTGGCCTCGGGTCCCGCAGGGTCACAGAAGGATCGGGGGTGTCTGAGTGTCGCAGAGCTTACAGGTATTAGAACTGGGAAGCCGGCTACAGAGACAGAGCCGAGGAGTAAGCTCTAAGCTCGGGGTTACCTTGAGCCGGTCGCAGGCTCGGTCAGCTCGGAGCGCGGCCGGAGGCAGGGTGACGGGAGTAAATCGGCGCTGTTCTCTGAGGGCGCACTGAGGAGTGGGGCCCCGGGCTCTCGGCTCCTCCGGGCCGGAGACCGGGAGGCTGCCATCTTCATTCCCGCCCTCCGGAACTCTACGGAAAGCGCTCAGGGAACAAAAGCTCCCGAAGGCAAACCCGAGCGGATTACTCAGCCCGGCCCCTGGTAAGGGCGGTGCAACTCCGCCCGGGGCAAAGACACTTGAGAATCACTACAACAGGCCCCTCCCCGAGAAGATCAACAAGAAGCCCAGCCAGGACCAAGTTCACCTACCAAGGAGTACAGTTTCAATACCAAGGAGAGCAGCGTAATTCCAAAGAAGGAGAAAGCAAAGCATGGAACTCATGGCTTTCTCCCCATGATTCTTTAGCCTTGCAGTTAAT